>NW_012130129.1:660280-668010 GCF_000143395.1 Atta cephalotes | reverse complement strand
TTCTCTCTCTCTCTCTCTCTCTCTGCATAATCTCTTGCCAGAGAGAAGAGAGGAAGAGAATGACTGCGCGACGAGAAGGAAGAAGGACACGAAGACGGGAAACGAGAGTTCGCAGCTTATACGAGTAGACGTGGAGGCAGACAGAAGGAGTCAGCACAGAATATACAATCAGCATGATTGTTTGACACCCCATAATCAGCGTCCTTACCCCTACTACGCCGACAACATCGTGGCTTCACCGTTCGTTTTATCCCCTCCTCGCCCGCGCCCGTTTCTCCTTTTCCTGGTGCTCAAGCAGGAACGGAGCAGGCACTCCTCTCCGTTCCTTTCACGTTGATATCACTTGAGAGAGATCCATTCCTCTCCTCTCTTCTCTCGCCTCTCATTCCTCTCGCATCATCTCTTTGGGTACCTACTCGGTCCGTTGCCACTGCGCGCGGGGCCTCATTACCCCGATCATGACTCGAAATGAGACTCGGCGGGGCAAGGAAGAAACGGACACGGTTATATTATAAGAGACAGAAATAATGCTCGCTTCTCTTTTTTTTTCACTTAGGGACCTCCCAACCGACATGGCATTTACTCTTTCAGTGAAGACAATGCATGCGGTAAGAATTTGTACTACGAAATTTACACATGGAATTGCGATACACTCAGAAAGCAATTGTCGAATTATCCTGCAGTATTCGAGGAAAATTGTGCAAAATCTTTTTACTCTCTTCTTATTTCTATTTTATTTTCTAAACTATCGAAGCGTAAATCTTATCAATTTCACGTAGTTACCCGCTATTACATTTTTACTCTTATACCTCTGATAGGATTTTTAGCGATTTCACTTCTTCTTATAGAACTTTCCGGCACGTACGTGAGATTTAGAAAGCAATCATGAGATGACGAAGTCATGGAGAGCAGAGGCGAGGAGGAGAAAGAGAAGGAGGAGGAGGAGGAGGAGGAGGAGGAGAAGGAGGAGGAGGAGGAGGAGGAGGAGGCGAATAGGTTTGATTCAGTAACGTCGCAAGCGAAGCGAACCGAAGATAAAAGGAAGAATTGCGCGAGCGAAGGGCAAAAACAACATGGATCCAGCTCCGGATCGATCGAGAAGAGACCGATCGATCCCTGGTATTACGCAGACGTGCACGTGAGTCGTACGTGAGTGCACGGGCATGTCGGGTGTGCCGTCAGCAGAAAGAGTCCGAATCGAGTGAGAAGAATTATCTGAAGATGGAGGGACTGCTAAAGACAAAACGGATAGCTCTCCACCTCTTTCCTTCGAGTCTGACGAGAGGGAGAAGATTACATTCACTGACGCGCTTGGTCATTTTGCACCACGAGAGTCTGGTGTGTATCGAAGTTAGGAACTTCTCATTAGAGACGTGAAGAAGGAAAGGAGTATCGAATAAACGATAAATGGAATATTTACCGAGATTGCGAATCCATTTATGAAAAAGTAGTTGAAGCAAGATGTATCGTTGACTAGTCTAGCTTTTGATGGCCTTTTACACTCTAAGCGGTTAATGAGTTGTTTTACATTTTTTTTGGAGTTTTTTTTCGTGCAATGATAAGCTTTGCGCGGATAAACAAGCTAATTACGATGGCTGATCCATAGAAGTGTCTCGAGTGACGAGAAGTCTCAGTCCGGAAGGTGACGGAGGACCTGATCGCAGAGCGAGAAGAGGCGAGGAAGCCGAGGGTTGTGGAGGAGGAGATTAGGGCAAAGAGAAACCGCAACGTAGCTTCAAAGAGGTCTCACCAGCCAGAGGCGCGTCTACTTAACTTTGATCAGGTCGAGACCGCTGATGCGAGACGAGCCGTGCAGAAATAAAGTGCCTTGCTTCGACCTTCCCGCCTTTTTGCATCCTAAATTATCTCGATAGTTCGAAATATCTGAAGCTATCCGAGGCGCGGAGCACGAATAGCTTCTGTCGTTGTCGAGCGAGAGAAATGATCGCTTTTTTGTCAGTTGGACGAATTTCTATCGTAATTGAAAGAACGACTTCAAGTCGCCGTGATAATTTTCAAATAATTCTTTATCGTTTTTATCAGAAAGAAAATTTTTGTCGAGTGGAAAAATTTTGAGCGAAGAAAAATATCTTCGCAGAGGTCTCGGTATCCATGACCGATGACATTCTTCCATGAGGAGGAGGACACTTTTTCCTCGTGCTATGGCGACGCAACGGTGCATCGAGAGAGATCGGCAAGGAGGGAGATGGAAACGGCAGGTTGAATGTCGTTATTACGTTGAATTAGAGGGTGCAGAGCCGGAACGAGGTATGAAACTATTACCTCGCGAAACGGCAGAGATCTTCTCTCTTTCTCTCCCATTCCGGCATCTCCCACCTCTTCCTACCTCTTCACCCTCTCGCGACAAAGGGTTGGGTGGGGTAGAACGCGTTTCGAGTCGCTCTCTGCGAAGAATGTTGTGCGAAGAGAGATGATGATAGCGGCACACCACGCTTGTGATATTCATCACATAAGCCAAAGAAGCAAATAAACTGGAAGATGTTGTTTCTACTTTAACACTTAGATCAGCGGTATGTAAATTTTTACTAGATTATAAACAAGCACCAATTTCTGGGATAATGTTACTGCAGAGTACTCAATCATCATACTCATCGCATTGTACTCAATGCGATGGAAAGAACCGTTTTGCTGATGTATTTAAAAATTTAGATCTAAAAATAATTTTGTTATTTTAGAGCATCAAATTAATCATGTAGAACACTTAAGTATTGCTGAAATGCTACGAAAAGTTTTAACATTTTAGAAACTAATTTTAGTATCTTACATAATTATTTTGAGGGTCTAAAAAAATGATTTTTAGATCTATATCCAGCTATATTTTTAAATATTTCAATAAAACGTTCTTTCCTGAAAGCTTTCTTCGAAAAATTCATCCAATAAATAAAATAAATATGTATATATATATATATATATATATATAAATATATATGTATATCTTTAAAATAATTCTTGTTATAAATGTAAAAAATTTTTTTTCTTCTTCAAAAAGAAACGTCTACAAAAAATTATACAATATCGAAACAATATTATTGTATTTTTAATTTTTTGGAAAAAGATCTCTTAAAGAGAGATTCATATTCGTTTGTATCATGAAGATTTATGCGCTGTTTGCTTCAGTTTTAAATAGAAAAAAACATTTGCATTTTATTTATTTAATTTTAACGTGTAAATTCTAATGAGATTGTGTAATATTATTCACATACAACAAATCGAATTAACTTAGAATTATCAGAGCGATTTAAAATAGGCAACAACAAGAACTTACCGCCGTGCTGAGGACTACGCTTATAGCAATCCTGATGAACGGAAGAGCCGCCAGTAGCCCCGAGGTGTGTACTGGAAGCCGGCGATGCGGTCGGGTCGGTGTTGTTGGGGTTGGTGCAGGCACCGCTAACCGAATTCGTGGTGACGTTGTTGCCAGTCTGCTGGTCGTGTAAGTGACTGCTGCTGTGATGATGGTGATGCTTATTCCTCCCGAACGATTCGAGTTCTCGCAAGTGGGACCTGAACGAGGTCGGTGCATCGAGGAAGGGTCTTTGTCCTAGACCGAGCGCGCGGAATTGCTGATGTTGCTGCCCTGAAAAAGAGTTATTTATTACATATATATATATATATATATATACATGTATCGTATTATTCGTACTATTCGTTTGTAAGTTTGTGTAGTTTAAATTTTAATCAATGTTAACCCTAATTGATATTCGAGACTCCAGTGGACTCGAACATTTTTCCAAATATGCCAAAGATTTTGATGATTTATAACAAATGTTTTTCATTTGTTATAAATTTGATATAATTTTAAATTACATAATCTTATTTTTTTGAATTTTGATCTTTAAAATAAAAAAATATCGTTCAATTACATAAATACATTAATAAATTACGTAAATTTTAAATACATTAATTTAAATTTTGCCGGATAAATTGAATACCAGTGAATACCAGTTTAAAGAAATTTCGGAACAATTAAGATAGTAATTAAGATTAAAACTTGAAGTAAAAAAATGAAATGAAATTCTAATGTTTCTTTTTTATTACAAATCACTTCGTGAAGAATTCCAAAAGACGCACTTTAAATATTTTCTTTAGATGTAATTTGGATTTTTCTATCGCTTTGACACGATTCGGACATGTGGAATTTCTAAATCGGGCAGATTGACCAATGCGCGTCTACGTCATTAGTCCAATAGAACAGGATAATGAAGAAACTCGACCTCTCTTCCCTTGATAGACTTCAATAGCATTCCTCGCATATCTGGAACCTCACGGATAGACAGAATCTCGAGCCAAGTATCGCAGCGCATACATAACGTGGGTATTCCGATTCCCTATTACATCGGATCCTAATACACGCTTGATACATATTGTTACATGACAATGCACATGACTCGGCACGTGCACAAGCTCGGCACGTGCACAAGCCCGGACATAATAATCGGTGCATAGACGAAATATGTTAGATGTGGGATAATTGATAGACTTCAAAGTTTCGTTTATCTCTCTATAGAGTTGTCTCTCTCGGCATATAAGTATTAAAAGTTTGAAATTACAGAGATTAACTGATAAATATTGAAATGAAATTACAAAGATCATTAAGAAATAACCTTTCCAAAGTGTAAAATTCATTTCAAGGAAATACATAGCATGAGACAAGAATTAAATGTAACATACATTTTCAGATGTGTCAAGAGTTATGAGCTTTCTACAATAAGCCATTACCTAAGGTTTAAGTCTTAAGCCATAAGATATTGACCACTCACAGTCGAATGTGAGAAGAATAATCGATTATAGTTGGTTGACTTCTTATGGCTTAAGATTTGAACTTAAGTAATGGCTTATTGTAGAAAACCTATTAGGGTGAAAGCACAGAGTCTTGCATAACGCATAATGCATAATGCATAAGAAAATGAACCAATCAAAATCCTTCTTTTTTCTTTCCATAAAACTCCTTCCATAAGACTCTGACTGGTTGATTTTCTTATCCCGCAAATACAATAGAGTAGTAAGCCTTAAGCCTTAGAAATTGATCAATCATAATCGAATGTGAGAAGAAAAATCTATGATTGATCAATTTCTTATGGCTTAAGGCTTGCTATTATGGGGATTATGCGTTCTGCGTTATGCAAGAATTTGTATTCCTTAATCTTCATAATTTAAGACTTTTAATATTTATATACCGATGTCCATAGAAAAAGAGAAACAATTCAGAAACTCTGAAATCTATCAATTATCTATAGGTAACAAAAGTAACACGTTTGCCTTCATCGTTTTCCCATGCTTCTCTCGCAATCTCTTTCTCTCCTTCAACGGTTTCCGCACGAAGGAGAAGCCGAGAGGCTAGGCGCAAATTGTTATTCTTCAAGGGTAGAAGAGGAAGAAAAAGAGAGAGAAAAGGAAAGGAAGGTAGTGGAGAGGAAAAAGACGGGGAAACGAAGGTAAAGGAGAGAGAAAGAGAAAGAAACACCTCCGGCCACGAGGGCGAACGACAAATAAAGTTCGACCACAAACTGCACGAAATTGTCGGCGAGCCCAGATGGTCAGCTTCAGTGCTCTGAACCGATGCCTACAAGATTATTCCTTGCTACCGACTACCACGATCGGCCCGCGCCAGAAGATACTACAAGCGAGGGGCCCATGTATAGGGCCCGCGCAGATCCCACGACTTCTCACGTACCGGACGCCGATAATGCCCCAAACGTACGGAACGTTACGCAGCGATGGGCCTGTCGATGTACTCTTTGCTTCGCTCTCGCGAAAGGTCAAACGGTAGACACGAACTTCTACTGTAAAATCTTTTCAGTAAAAGTGGATGTTCGAAGAAATTTTTGAGACATCTGTGTGATGATTCAATGATAGAGATAAAATTGTTGTGAGAT
Organism: Atta cephalotes; assembly: GCF_000143395.1. Classification (NCBI taxonomy): domain Eukaryota; kingdom Metazoa; phylum Arthropoda; class Insecta; order Hymenoptera; family Formicidae; genus Atta; species Atta cephalotes. The sequence continues at coordinate 662,113 of NW_012130129.1, read as the reverse complement.
TTTTAGATATATACGGATTCCTTGCACAAAATAGAAATTATAGATATTGAGACATTAAATATTATATTCGCATATATCAACGCAGCTATAATTTCAGTAAAAGTGAATACTTGAGAAATTTTTTGAGGGACAGGCAAATAATTTTCAATAAAAAGAGGTAAATCTCTCTCTCTTTCTCTCTCTCTCTCTCTCTCTCTCTGCCAGGAAAAATGCTCTTTCTCTTGATTCATATAAGATTAATTGTAACATAATACATTTCAGATCCACAAGTTCGAATTTTGGCTGAGATAACATAAATTTTTTGCAATAAATTTTTTGCGTTATTCTAATTGTAAGATGTTTATTAGCATCATTATTATTATATTATCAATTTAATTTGAGTTGTGATATTACTATTTCATGTTTTACTTAAGATTGCATTTTCAAGATCGGCTGCGATCAGTGCACAATTTGAAAAACTGGAAAATGTATTTAAAAATTCACATAGAAACATTATTAAACAAAAAAAATTCATTTATTGAAGTATCTAAAATTTCGATTAAAATGAACGCTTGAAAAATTTGTGCAAAGAAGCCGTATATAAAATTTCACAACGCGATTTCATCTACATCACTGAATCATTTCTAAATTTCTCAAGCGTCTTTTATTGAAAGTATAGCCACGTTGATAGAAAGTGACACAAGTAAAATTAGAATTAGAGTTGCAGTGTTCGAATTTTGAAAACTTATGATGTAGTTTTACAGAATACAGATTTGTTCGTACACTGTTAGAAATATAATTATGAGTTTCCTTTATATGTAACTGAAGCTCGTGGTTATGAAACGAAATTAAAAGTAATAAATGATTTAACTGCAAATTAACAGTAGTTACTTAATTACAGTAGTTACTTAAATGTAATGGAATGTACAAAGAATTATAAAATTTAACATATTTTTCATAAAAGCTTATGAAAAATATGAAAAATACATTAAATTTCATAAATTTTTATGAAAAATATATTAATTTCATATACACAAATATACTTTTCAGTTATAAATACATTCAGTTATAAATTTAATGTAATGTCATGAAATTAAGTTCAAATTGTGTAACTTAAAAGTATATTAAATTTCATGAAATCTTTAACAGTACATGTATAAAGCGCTCTCAATTTATTATATTGTGCTGCAAAAGGCAGTAATAAAAGCCAAAGAATTAACAAAATATTAAAACTGTTAAAAAAATAAATATTATTTTTTAATAAAATTGTTTTTTAATTTAGTATTAAATATAAAATATTTATTATCAATTTGAAAGCTATTAATGAATAATATGTATTCAATTAAGTAATTGAATATATATTGAGAAGTATGTGTATAACACGGAAAGAAAGTGAAGTTATGCGTATTTATTGTTTTAATTAAAACGTTATTTTAAATAAAAATTTTTTAAATGCTATACTGAAAGTTATTAATTTTAAACTGTATTGATTTTCTATCAACACAATGATGTAATCGTGACGAGTGCAATCTGGCGTTAGTAAAGAATGCAAATATAAAAAAAAGAAGATGCTAGAGGATCACAGAAGAAAAGACATACGAAAAACATTTAATTACAATAAACAAGAATGATGGTGATATAACACCTTCATCAATCGTCTCTCCGGCTTGTGAAACACGGATAAGAAGAGAGAGAGAGAGAGAGAGAGAGAGAGAGAGAGAGAGAGAGAGAGAGAGAAGAGAGAGAGAGAGAGAAGAAGAGAGAGAGAGACAATACTACACTCACACGACGACGTAGTGGTAGGTACTTATACTAATAACGTAAGGTAGGTCGGGCGGTACCGGTACCGGGGAA
>NW_012130129.1:657821-660260 GCF_000143395.1 Atta cephalotes | reverse complement strand
GATGAGAGANAGANAGTAGAGAGAGTAGAGAGAGAGAGAGAGAGAGAGAGAGAGAGAGAGAGAAAAGGTAGAACGGAGAGAGCAATAATTCCAATCTCCACGGCACGAATGGTGGACTTATCTAATCAAAGTGTGGCGGCTCCGGGAGGACGGAAATAGCGCGGCTTTTTCCTCCTCTCTAATAACGGGGCCTCTCCCTCCGCCCGTCTTACGTTCTCCTTGACGCCAATAGTGCCTAGGCCAGTGCAACGTTTCCTCGATTTCAATTCTCCTTTGCTCTCTTTTTTACATCACCTAACGTACTTTGCATATCCGTGCACATCCGCTCTCGATTTCAGATCGTCGTAACGATAACTGCGAATAACTTTTCCAGAGACTGCCATTCACGATTGTATACTCGAGCGGAAGCTTCGCTAGATCCGCCACTTTTCGACGTCGCTTTTATCAGGAGGTGGTCTTTAATCGGACTTTTCGGTCGCCGATAGAGCCTTCCTCTGACCGGTATCAGGATCAAGAGTTGGCCACGAGGGAATCCAATCGCGAAGTAGTCCGGTTCCAATTTTAACATTTTGATTGACGGCCACCGACTGCCGAAATTGCTTCGTATGATTCCTTTCGTCGCTATCGGTTTTCTCGAAAACAATATTTAAGAGAATGTCGATTGACGAACGTACGATTTTGTAGAGATAAAGCGGAACATTGATTGACCCGATAGCAAGAAATCAACGAATCGTCATCGAACCGGTGGCGGACGATCGGCATTTTTCTCGTATATTTTATTATACGGAATCATTCAGGGTCTCACGAGTTTCTCAAAAAGAAATGGCGCTTATTATTTTGTCGCTTATTATTAAACAAAAATATAAAAATACAAAGCTCATTCCTGGTGATATACCAGGCGTTGCCTCGTCGCTCGAATTAAAACGGGAAATCATTTCGTGAATCTATGGCATGCTACTAATAGACGACATTTCAAATATGGATCAATTACGAAGTGAAGCAAATTCAATTTCGACCTTTGACTGACAGCACCCATCCATCGATATCGTTTCGTTCGCTTGCATTTCGATGATTTTGGGCCACGGTGACGGGCAGCGGCCACTTTGTTTCGCGGACGCCTCTCCCGTTCTCGATTTATTCATACCGCGCTCGATCCGTCCTGCGTTACGCTGCTGTTGCTGCTGTTTCAGTTATTGGCAACTGACAAATTACTTGGACACTACTTCGTCGTCATTGATCCGTCTATCACGAAAAGTCAAAGCTATATCACCTTGCGCTCTAATCTCTTCGAAACGAAAGATCAGACGTTATCAAAAACATTTTCCTTCTTTTTTCTCAATATTAATAATATTTATAAATAATCAATTAAATAATCAATTAAATAATCAATTAAATAAAGCAGCGGCAAACATGTTAAGGTTTAAGATTAGTGCCTACGGAAAGAATGGTTTTTATACAGTATCAAAAAATTTAGCTACATACTGAAGATAATTTTATTGGATTCTGAAAATAATTGTGTACATTGAAAAAAATGTTCTGATTAAACCAACAATAAATAAGAATAGCATTTTTTAAGGGAAAAACGAAATTTTTGGTTATAATAACAGTCTCATCAAAGTGCTATTCTTGACTCTTTTTATTAGTTTAATCAAACCATTTTTTTCAGTATAGAGCGTTCACACTGGTTGCTAGAACGTTAACAGTTTTTACAGCATGTTCATGCTTGAAATTCTTATAATTATTTCGATGATTCAACAAAATTATTTTCAGATCTGTATCTAACAAAACTATTAGATATTTCAGTAAATAAATCGTTCTTTCTTTATAATAATATTTCTATGTGACTTTTTAAATACATTTTCCAGTTTTTCAAACTGTACGCTAAACACGATCATGCAGTCTTGAAACGCAGTCCTGAAAGTTCCTAAAGATGGAATAGTAATATCACAAATAAAATTGATCGTCAATTTAATAATAATAATAATGATGTATAAGTAAAACACCGCAAAGAATTTATCCGCAATGAGTATTACCCAGTCAGATTTCGAACCTGAACATGAAGTGTATTATAAAGTTTTTGTGACTGAAGTACTTTTAAACTTAAAATGAAACAGGCACATATTTGATATTTGGCGAAAATAAGAGTTCTAGGAATAAAAAACAAATCTATAATTTCACACTCAATAATAGAACTATTACGTATAACATGTATTATATTATTACATTTACATATATTATTGAGTGTGAAGTTATAACATTAATCTTATATTATTGTTAGTTGATGTTTATTGGAATATTAAATCAAAATTTTTTTAGTGTTTTAGTTTCAAGTGAATGAATGAATCTTGTGGATTGAATGAGAGAGAGAGAGAGAGAGAGAGAGAGAGAGAGAGAGAGAGAGAGACTGCAGTATTCGCCTCTCTCCGTGGAGGAGAACGA
>NW_012130129.1:646887-656088 GCF_000143395.1 Atta cephalotes | reverse complement strand
GAGAGAGAGAGAGAGACTTGCCAGATTTGCCTCTCTTCCTGGAGGAGAACAGGAAAGACTCGCTATTCTAAACTCTTTCGCTGCCGGTGCTATGAAGCGGTGAATTACGAAAATTGCTCGATTATTGGCCACATTGGGGGCACACACACGGGGTGCGGCGCGGAGGGATGATTTTCAATAACAAAAAGCTTGCGATTATGCACGCAATAATGAGAGCCGGCAGGTGTCTGCGGGGCATCGGGCGTCGCGCATTGTTGGCAGCACAATGAAAGCGCTGCCGGTTGTTTTGCTCGACGGCGTTCGTACGCCGGTTGCTGCTGCATAGATTGTCTCCCTGATGCGTGCCAGTCGTGAAACACGCCATCGGCGATGCCAAACCCGTGTATGCAATATGTCGTCATGCGTGTTCTATTCCGCGACGGTCCGTGCCACGCGACACGCGTTCATTCGCGTCTCTTTCGAGTTTGGAAAGGGCCAGTAGGTCGGCGACGCGACGTCCGGTTTGCCTGAGTCTGCCTCGAACCGACAACTTAAACGATGTAAACAAGCCTCTCGTTTAAACCGTTCCACCTACCACCTTGTGGATTATTGGACAATAATAAAGACGTAAAATGCGATACTCAATATTTGTCGGATATAACATAAAGTTACTGGAATTATATATATATATATATATTTACAAATTGTTTCTGACATTTTAAATATTTTAAGATTACTAACTCATTTATTATCAGATTGATTATTTTGATTTACAAGGTTTCTATTTCTCAACATCTGATTCTTAACATTTTCATGTATCTTTAGCTGCTGGAAAAGAATATAATTTTTGAAAAATATATTCTTAAAAATATATTTTTCAATATATATTCTTGTTAAGAAACAAAATGTTGATTAAAATTTGTTTCTCCCAGTAAACATCAATTAACAGTAAATAACACCAATGTTATAATTTCACACTCAATAATAGAATGTTACGTATAACATGTGTTATAGTATGTATTAGATTTACATATATTATTGAGTGTGAAGTTATAACATTATATCTTATATATACTGTTAGTTGATGTTTACTGGAATGATACTGAATCAAAATTTTTTTAGTGTTTCAGTTTCAAGTGAAAGAATGGATCTTGAAAAATTTCGATTGTCTTAATAAAAGCTTTCTGAAATTTTTTTCTTTGAACGGAATTGTATGGGCTCATCTGAGAATTGGTCATTTGTTGATGATGAATCGAATGACGAATTGTTGCTCGAATCGGAATCAAATCATCTTTGTTAGGGACGTTGAAGCGTAGGAAGGTATGGAAGTCAATGGATGCGACTTGAAACTTTAACTCCGCCGTTAAGTGCACTTTATGCCGGTTGGAAAATTGACGAGATTCACGCGTTTTTGCACCTGGTCCCGCCCGACACGCGGCCTGAGTCAAGCAGTAAAAACAACAGTAAAATCAATCACGCTCGACCATTTTGAAAAAAATAGTAGAGCCGGCGGGTGTACGCGGCGCCCTGCTTCCATCAATACTTTATACAACAAATGCGAAACGCCCGCAAAAAACTGCCGTTTTCGCGGTTAACTCCACAACGGCTATTAATCTGATATCGAAATAACCATTTTTTTTTACTCGCCGCGGATGCATCCGAAAATAGGTGTCGGCTGAATCGTCGGGCGCACGAGTGCGCGATGTCTCCTTTTGATCCAACGCGACGGATCCGGCAGTTATAAAACCGGAGGTACACAGAGCCACCCCCGATCAATTGACTTTTACTGCATTTCGCGTGATTCTATCAATTTCGTCCGACCAGTAATGAGCCCGCCAACAGAATGTTTTAGCAATTTTTTGAGTGTTTCCGCGGCAAATTAACGTAAGCGTATCCGGCATGCACAAGCGCGCGCTTGTAAAAGCATTGTCTCTTGTATGTATGTATGTATACGCACGCATGTATTGGTATGCGAATAGTTCGACCCGAAACACGCACCAAACGCGATACGCACGTCGACCACTGCATCATCGCGCACCATCTGCTCGGTAATGACTCCCCATTACCGCGTACAGGGACTTTCGTTGAATTATCGGTACATTTTCAGAGAATCCCCGGGGCGATGCGGCAGCGTCGCGTCGGATAGATCTCCCGATCGAAGCGTTGCATAAAGTGTCGCATGTTCCACTTACTCGTTTTCGATCGTGGCTCTCGTGGTCCATCAACGGTCACCTTAATCGCCCTCGTGTAGGTCGCCACTTGGGGTGGTGTCGTCGACACGGTAATAGTGATGCTGAAGCTTTTTCCTATCGCAGAGAACAATAATATATGAATTGTCTATATATACCAAAGTGTTTGTGCTTTCACTAATTTACTCTTTTACATGTATCACTAATTTATCTGTCTGTTTGTTTGATTGATTGTTTCAATCAATTTACGAATGTATATTTATTTTTTATATTGTAAAATACACAGCTCTACAGCACAGATCATTTCTTATTCCCTGTTGCAACAATGTTGCTGTAAGCTTCTATGCTATAATATATAGAATTGATCCGCAATCTTTTCGTCTAATAAAACGTAAGTTATTTTTATATAAAATTATTTTTCTCAAGAAGTAACTAATTTATGTAATTTTTTTGTTAAAATATCCGATTTTCTAGATATTCTGCAAATTTATATATAAGGATGCATTTTGTCCAAAATTTCATTTTTTTAGTTAGAGATGACAGAGTGTCAAAAAACTCATATTATAAGCTACTTTGAAATGTTTAGAAAGCATTTTTTCATCGTTAATTTAAATGTTGAAAAAATATAGACATTTTGAAGTGGATTATATTTTTTAAAGACAAAATGCATTTGTTTAATATTTTTAGCAATTTTGTTTAATATTTAATATCCCACTGGTTGATATATTGTTATTTCCTATAAAGTGCATAATTTTCTTTTGTGTGTACAGTTTCTTTTTTTCTCGTTTTCTGAAAATTACAAATTTTTTGTAACGCATTTTGAAAGTCTGCTCCTTATATATAAATAATTTCATGTTTATTTTATCAAACGCTAATTAACATTTTTATTTGTTTTTATCTTTGATTAAACACGAGCAAGATGACATCCAATTTATAATTCGCGAATTTGCAATTACATCCATGTCTATTATTAGATCTTAAGCTCGGTATTCTTAAGCATTATATATATTCTTAAGCGTTAAAAGATAATAGAGAAGGAGTGGATGCTGGGGGTGGAGCGGTCGTGTACATATATCATCGGTGAAGGTCTGGAAGTTGAAGGCTCGGTATATTAATTCCTTCTCCATAAACGTCCGTCGGAGAGATTGACTACGCGCTCTTAAACGGCCCATCGCGCGCTAATATGCATTCGGTAATTCGCCGCTCTTTCGCAACTCTTCCGTAGGAGAAGCAGCCAGTTGTCCTTTTCGACCAATTGTCCCTCTCGAACAGAGGGTTCGTTCTCGCGGTGAAAAATTTATACCTAGATTTAGTCTCTCGTTATTTACGTTCTCTTCGGAATTAGAAACCCGGAGGAGTGGTATGCTTTAGCCGAACTAATTGTAAGTCATCTCATGGTAGCCGATACAGCAGGCGATAACTTGACGAAAACAATTCATACGGATGCCATCTATTTCGCGGGCCATCCGTTCGCCAAAACACTCGGTGTCAACTTGTCCAATATGACGAAACGAAACACGACCAAGACTGCTGTTTACGCCCAAAAGAGATGATACCTAACGCGCCGCGGACATGCAATCGTTTGTGTTGGCGTAAATGTCAACGATTTGTAATTGTCTCCCCTTGGTACACCCAGTTCCACCTCGCTGTGTCTGTCAACATGATAACCGGCATCAAACACCGCCAGCCCCCGCGCTACCCCCGGGAACTGCAACTGACTGCAGAGCTACATGGCGTTATATCCCAGTTATATCGCAGCCCTCTCCGCTCTTCCGCGATAGAACCACCCCCATTGCACCCGCCACCCAGTCCCAGGATACTTCCCGCGGCCGTCATTGCCATCGTCATCGTTCATCTGTCGCGTGCAAAGAGCATCGTTTCGGGATGTCGATTCAAATTTTTGCGTCAAAAGGCGATTTCTCTAACGTGATTTTTTTTGTAAAAATAGGCAACTGTTGGACAATGGAGGTAGAATATAATTTTTTTAAGTTTTCATGGGAAAGCCTAATTCTTTCAGGACCGAGGAAGTACTAAAAGGAAGTCAATAAAATTAGAATCAACTTTATAAGTACATAAAAAAAATGTTTTCAAAGATCAAGATGCCTAATTGGAAAATCGGGGAAAATCCGAAGATCAGCAAAGTCGGAAGAGTGGAATGGGGGAAGGTGGCGAATAGTTGGAGGAAGGGTCGCACGTTGAGCTAGACTCCCTCTCCCCCGGCCGAGTCCATCGCATTTGGGGCTAATAATGCCGCACAGCCGATTCCCCTCTCCGGCGCCCGAACCTGCGGTTAATACTCGATGATGGGAACGGTCATCTGCAGAGACAGGACCCGGTCTGTGCATTCGCGAACGACGGACGGACGGTCGGTTGGACGGGCGGACGGACGGGCAAACGGACGGACGGACGGACGGACAGACAAAACCGGGCCACGCGTATGTGGCACCTATATAACATGCAGCATCACAGCTTGACTACTCACGATCTCCCGTGTGTCTCTCTCTCCCACGGCGCGCATATGTGTATGTATATGTGTCGGTGCGTTGGCAATACACTGACGACGAGATGAGCGCGCCAACCCAAACCGCCCACACACAACCACCCGAAACCACTCGAAACCGTCCGTTAATACTCGTGGCGATGAGGAGGAGGGGACGAGGATCGCGTAGGGCTAAGCGAGCAGCAGCAGCAGCAGCAGCAGCAGCAGCAGCAGCAGCAGCAGCAGTAGCAACAGCAGCGTACAGGGTAGAAAGGCAAAGGGGGTGCGGGTGAGTGAAGGGGAACGAGAGCGGACGCACGTTGGTGGTAGGGACGGAGCGGAGGTCCCAGAGTCTCCCAACAGGATGTCTCTGCAATTGTCAAATAATTACTATCGGTGGTAATTTCAGCCGTGTCGATATAGACTGCGGTATATTACTAATTATAGGCACGGGCCGCTTTCGACCCCGGCGATGATGATGGAACGGCCGTCGTCGTTTTCAGCCTCCGGTCCTCTTTGATTCGGCGCTACCATTTTCGTTTCTTTCCGACGGTGCGTTTTCGGAATTATCTACTCTCACTAGTAGTCACTAGTAAGAGTAGATAATTCCGAATATACGAGAGAAGCGACCATTATCGAAATCAGAAAATCTTCTAAACGTATCTCCATTTGTCAATGATCTCACAGCGACCGTTTTGAAACAGCGGCCAATGTTTTATAAGTTTATGATAGTTTTAATGAAAAGAAAAATGATCGTCGACCGGCTTGCGGTTGTTTCGCATTATTTCCTTTTTAACGTAGCCTGACTTTAATAGTCGGCTGATTAGAGGTAATAAACTGTGAGGTGTGTGATCGGCGAGTTGTAATCTCTTACGTGACAACAGAAGACACGTGTAAAAGCAATTTCAATCGAATATATACTGACAGAGAAAATTGTGCGGTGAGAAAAATCATGAGAGGGATATCAGCCCTCAACTCGCCAAGTCGCCGAAAAATAATCTCGCTGGTATACATGACGCGATCGCTCTTTTTAATCGAGGAGGCAACGGCCGATTTTTCGTGGCCTCGCCGTTTTAAAATCCTCGCTGCAATTTCTTGAATCAGTTTGCCGGCCGATGCGATGCAATTCAATCAAATTAATAAGTCGTGGAAACAAAACCTCGATGATATAGGAGGACCGGTACGCCCGATGGTGGTGGCCAGTATCAACACACCGAGAGCGGTTTGGTCAATCGCCGAAATTGAGTATTATGGATTATCGGGGAGAGATTGAAACGGTAAAAAAAAAATATATAACAACGAGTCGAAAAATGGACAAAGGGATCGAAGGATTTCAAGCGAGGGAAGTGTCTCTTTCGCTAATTGACTCCGGGGACTGATGCACCTGTGCGTTAGGAGGAGGAAAATCGCTGACCCTGCACTTCATGATCAAATCAAATGAAACATAGATGACGCGCTACAGGATGAATATCCCGTGTACGAGCAGTCTGACCCGTTAATTCATAAACGCGCCCTCCGGATCGGGGGTGCAAAATGCATTTGTAGGCTTTGACAAAGCCGCCTACTGATCCGTGAATAATTATTATAGGCTAGGAAATCGATATTTTGATAACGCAAATGAGGTCGAATACAACCATAAAATTTTCGTAAAAAAACAGCGACTTAAGATCTTTGCTTCGTATATACTTACTTCGTATATTTTATATTATACAAAATATTAACAAAATATATATTATTATATTATTAAGTATATTATTTTTTACAGATTTTTTTATTATATTATTAGAGAAAAATAGTTGCGTTAATTGTTTTTCATCATTTTTAGATTTAGTCAATATTGCTTTGACATTTTTATCAATTCATATTGGCGCGAAAGAGCTGCGGTGATAAAAAATTAAGGATAGAAAATTAAGCAAAATATGAACAAGTCAAGAGTTTCGATCATTGGTTGATTTTGGCAAGTCATCTTCTCCGTCTATATCCGTCTATATCCGTTGGATGATTTCTGATTAACGGCCAGTTGTTTCGAATGCTCGGTTGGGGCTTGCGGCAGACATCGAGTAATGACTCTGGGGGTGGCAGGAGAGCGGGAACTCGCGAATGGGGACACATGGGGATGGACGAGGGTGGCACGATGATGATGATTACAATAACCGTGATTTTAGAGGGCTGGAAATCGCGGCACGCGCTTTTGCCTGTCCTAGTATACAGAGCTGCAGATTTCTCTCTTACTTCATGATCAAAGGTACGGTAAATTGTTTCCGTATTGGAAGGATAATTGGAATGCCGATACACTTCTTTTACAAACATGCGACGTCTTTTATTAAATGCGACACGCCACTGAACTAAAGAAAATACTTTTTGTTGCACAATTCTTTTAAGAATTTAAAGAGAGAAATAAAAAAATGTAATAATCAAAAAGACTTACCTCTGCCACTTCTGCCGACGAATCTAAGGTCATTAAATTTGGCAACTTGATTCTTCATTAACGCGGTAGAATTTCGTAATTCGGCGCAACAGTTCTCATCATTACCAGCTCGAACTGTCACGAGAGTCCCATCGCCAACCTCGCCGAGGGCAACCACTTTAAATGCTACTGGAAGCGTTTTGTTGGATCGCCAATGCGTCGGTAATTGACTGCACAGAAAGTACGGCGATCCTGAAACAAAGATTTTTATTATATACAGAATCCTTCAATTTAATTTAATATCTAATTTTAATGTAATTTTAATAGAAGCGTATAATGCGTAGATAAAAATATCTGCTTGATCGAATTAAACAGACATATTCTATTTTTAAAATGATTATTAATATTATTATTAAATTGACGATTAATTTAGTTTGTGATATCATTATTTCAGCTTCAGTTTATGATTGCATTTCCAACAAGCAATATGTATATTGAAAGATGTATTTAAAACTTATGTCATATAAATATTATTGTAGGCACCAAGATTTAACCTCGACTGGATTGATCCTTTCCTTACTTATTTAATTTATTCATATAGCGCTTTAAATTGACTTATAACTGTTGATGTTCATATATTTAAAGAAAAGATTAGTTGAATATAGCATAACATTTTTAATCGGTCGCAGCAACCAATTAAAAATGCTATGCCATATTTTACTATCTAATTTGCAGCAGCAGTTAATTTTTTTATTATGCAACACGGATTATTCCAACAATATTGTAACAATATTTCAGCAATATTACGGTAACATTGCACACGTTGCAGTAAGTTTCTATGCTGTAGGCTCTAATTAACACTTTGAAGCATAGTGCAGTTACAAAAAATGTCAAATCAAAAATCCCATTTTTTTAGTTTGCTTGAACATAAATGGTGAGACGTTATTTATACTAGCTTTAAATCGTGAAATTATTAAAGCATAGTTTACATTCTGTCCTACCTATTTAATATACCTAGAGACTAAGAAAAAGAAGAATATGCATTACGATTCTACACGATATGTAAAGTACCTCTTTGCACGGAAAAAAAATTGTGTTTTAGAAAATATCACCAATCAACTTAAATTACTGATAAACAATATTTGAACTTGAAGTTGCATGATGGGATCAAATATACTTTCCTTATAATTACAAATAAAATTTATTTTTGTTTTTTATTACTTTGTTGTGTAATTTTGTATTCCAAATAATTAAAATGAAACTATTTTGTCACATTTTATAAAAATATAATTTCTGTGCAACAACGCAACATTTTTTGTTATAAAATCTTGTATTTCAAAGAAAGAGAAAGTTAAATTGAAAAGTACCTGAGAAAAGTGAATTTTGTACGGTTGTCTATCACTTTTAGAATTCTTTTTTTAAATAGACATTATTAGCAACAATTGGAACCAACCTGTCCTAACCAGTTCTCCAGGATGCTCGGCCTGCGCCTCACCGACGAGCCTTTCGGTCCACCATAGTTCGCCGACGGCGGCACTCTCGCTCATTTCGCCGCCTCCACCTCCGGCGTCGGCGTCGTCTACTTGGTGGTACCTGCTGTTTACACCTTGCAGCGGCGCCAGGGAGGGACCACACGGGCCGGCGCCTTCGTGAGATCCAACGGTGCCGTAATTCTCCCCGCAGCCCACGGAACCCACCGGTAGATGCATCCCATCGGCCAGTAGCCGCCCTTCGTCGCCCAAGCACGCACCCCTCGGCTGGAACGTCGTGATTTCACTTACTTCACAGACGGAGGCGACTTCGTCGTGCCTCGCTACCAGCTACCGCGGTAGATCTTTCGCCGTTCGTAATCGATCGTCAGTCGTTCCTTCTTCACGATTGCGTCGATTTTCATGATCGGTCGCGAGATCATCACTGCGAACTTAACACGGCGGAATTGCGTTCCGGTCTTGATCCTTGATCGATGCGGCAGCTGTTTTCAACTCAATCTTGTAATGTACCGTTGCACTTTTTGCACGACGTGCGATCAGATAGACCGGCAATTCGAAATACATTGTCACTGTCTAGCGTCAATTTATTAACATTTAATATCTTAAGTCATCACCAATATTCATTACCACATTTAAATTTCTCTCTCTCTCTCTCTC
>NW_012130129.1:644324-646156 GCF_000143395.1 Atta cephalotes | reverse complement strand
GAGAGAGAGGGAGAGAGATGTCGCATTGACGTTTGCAAATTTCCCAGATTACCAGCTGACACAGGTGATCGGGATATACGTTGGGATAAATTCGTGGGATTCCCCGTGAATAAGCGCAAACGTTTATAATTTTCCTAAACACTGATTAGCGATTTCACGCAGTCGTATTTATTCAAGCATGAACATTTAGAATTTTCTTATATATTGATTAGCGATTTCACGCAACTTGTTTATATATTCAAGCAATTAGTCTTGAGATTAAAGATCAGAGAAGTTTAATTATTAAAGTATAGATTTATAGGTACATTGTGTAGGTCTCAGATAGTCCAAAGTCCATCGATCGTAGAACGTAGTTTGGTCAACGACGATCAGTCTCCGTTCGGGCCACCTCTCCTAATGATAAGGAGGAAGTGCCGATAAAAGTTTCGATGTTATCGTATAATTTCTCAGGACCCAGCCTCCTAGTAGCCGCGATATGATGAGTCCAGCCTTCGAGTAATTCCCCTTCTTTCTTTGCAAAGTAGGAACGCGTGATGTGGGGATAGAACGTTTTGCCACGGTAAAGCTAACGATGAATCTCCCATTAAACATCCACCTTAATGTTACTTATATTAAGAACATTTACAAATAGCTCATTTATATTTAGTATAATATTAAGTGTAGTATTAATAACCGTCTGGGGTAAATGCCAAAATTTACAACACAGATGATAGATAGTAAGGTCCATTTAATTTACCAGTCCAGTTAATTAAAAGACACTAATTAATTTCAAGGAGAAGTAACATAATTCGTATTAAAAAAAAAAATCAATACTAAATTATTATTAATATTTTAATAAAAACATTCAAAATTTGCAAATGTATAACATAAAGAAATTTGAATCGTTTGACATTTTTTACAAAGATTTATAATTGAGGGGGTCCGTTAACTTTCTAACCGGGCGGAGGATTAAGATTTTATCCCATACTTCATAAATATATATATTGGTCCTTTATATTTTTTTATTTTTTATTTTGGTCCTTGATATATTTATTTTTTAGATTAGAGGAATCTTCTAAGAAAGATCTGATTATGATTAAAGGGTAAACAAATATTTTAGGGAAGAAATATTTCTTGGATATACAGATATGTCGATGGTATTGATTAAGTTTCTGTCTAGCTTATGCAAAATCTCAGCGATACAGCATCCCATCAAGCAACGGCAAGGCGTAACAAGTGTCTGTGTGACGTCATTCGGCTTTCTGGAGGCGGAGCCTCTCGTTGGGGAAGCAGGTAGAGGGGTCGAACTCTCCCATATCATGCATCGCTTGCCCCACCCCCGCGATTTTGTTCCTTTGCGCCTCCACCGTTTTCCACCTCCTGCCTCTCTTAACCCCTTTTCCTTTCTCGAGGAAGCTTGGATCTCAATGCTTCTTGTTGAAACATTAAAAAAGTGCTTTAAACGATATTCTTTAAGTAATTGATCATTTATTAAAGGATTTTGTTTCAAATTATGTTTCAAAAATCTATCGGCTTGATTCTTTCGAAAATCGCTCGATTCAATTCTAACGATTATATAGTTTTATAATTTGTTGTTCAGATAATAACGCATACATAGTGTCTTACATTATGTAATCTCAGATGATAATAATTTTATAAAATATAATTTTATATACATTTCTCAAAAAAAATTGTTAATGAATTTATCTATTAGCTATAATTAATTATTAGACTTACAAAGACGCTGTCATTTTTTCAGATCTTTACGTGATTTATTAAAAATCCTTGAATCATCGTATATATATATATATATATATATATATATATATATTATACGTACTACGTACCGTAAA
>NW_012130129.1:637418-642444 GCF_000143395.1 Atta cephalotes | reverse complement strand
TATATATATATATATATATATATATATATATATATTTCAGACTCGCCAAAAATTCTGAATCGCGGACACAAGATGCTACTGTTTATTGCACTGTGGTCTATGCTAACGCGTAATCGAGAAGTAGTAGGTAGATGCGGTTTGTCGTGGTTCGCAAGAATATAGTTGATTAACCCCTTGGATGTACTCCTTGTGTATGGATAAATTTATCAATCGCTCGTCTATCCGCGTCGTGAAATGTTCGGAATCGCCGCAAAAATCGGCACTACGATCAATCGCGAAACCGCAACCGCCGCGACCGCATTATTTGTATGTTACACAAGTAACAATGTACAAGCACGAATTAAGACATTAAGTCTTTCGGATCTTTTCTCATTGATCGCAATTCGGATAGTAGATAAGTGCCGATTCTGAAAATTTATGCCATATGAAGCATACATGAAGGCGGTTTTGCTGAAATATCTAAAAATTTAGTTACATATAGATCTGCAGAAAATAAATGTTATTGAACTATAAAAATAATTATGTAAGATGTTTAAGTTGCTAAAATAGGCCTGTTCTTTTTACTAGCTTTTGCACTAGTTCATCTTTCTTCTTCTTCTTAACTTCTGAAGAGAAAGGAAAGAAAGATGAACTAGTGCAAAAGTTCAGCTAAAAAGAACAGGCATAATGTCATAACTTTTCGTAGCTTTGTTCCAACTTGCTTCAGTTAATATAATTATTTTGATAGTCCAATAAAATTTATTTTCTGTAGATTTATTTAGTTAAATTTTTAGATTTAATTATTGAATAAATAAAAGAATAAAAGAGTAAGAACATAAGAGAGTAAGAGAATAAAACAGTGAGCTGAAGTTTCTCGAAAAGACAATCTAGCCTTAATAATTCAAAGCATTGAAACTTATTCTGTGGATAACTTTATTTTTTGATTATGATTGTTGTAATTAATTGCACAAATAAATATAGCATAAATAAATTAGCAATATATATGTAGCTAAATTTTTACTTCGTTAAAATCGTTCTGTGTACACATAGAAATAGCATGTTCAACATGATATGTTACATTATACCAGAATATTGTTTGACACAGCAAATAATAATTCTGAATGTTTTGAATTAAAGAAGACCTTTTGCGAATATATTGCACACTAAGAATATTACAAAGAATAAATAATTAATTATTAAATATAAATTCAGTCAATTTGATTTACGATCCGCCAACATCCGATCGAGAAGAGGTTCAGTCAAACATTATTCAACTGCGACAAAAGATTATGTCCGACGGCTGCATTAGGCAGTACGAGATAACAGATTAACAGCGGCCAAAATAAATAGGATCTTTTGACGCATTTTTATCAGTGCAATGGTATCGCTCTGAGCCACTTCCAGCGCCACCGGAAAAGCTCACAAGACCATCTTATCGTTGACTGCTTTCTGAGAAAAGTGTCGGCTTACATAAAGTATTATTCTCTGCGATATATGCTTTATTACTCTTTTAATAATAACTATACAAAATTAAATTTCTTTTTCTTGTTCAAAAATTTACTTAGACAATTTTTGAAGGCGTTTTTAATATAATTTATTTCACTTTCTATTTATTTTACCGATAAATAAATTTTGTCATTATAATTTAATCTTTAAAAAATTTTATTTTTATAAAAAACATTTATATAATGTTAACGTTATATAATATTATATAGTTTAATTATATGTAGTAAAAATTAAAGACATTATAAATTCTCAAAGGATATATGTTTTAGAAAGTGTGTTTGCTTCTTTTACATTGCAAGATTTAACGGTGAAAGAGAAACTCTCATCCTTTCGGTAGATAAAGACGGCATATCGTTAGGCATAAGTTAATTTGCCTTCTACGCGAAAGCCGAGCTAATGAACTATAAATAAGGGAGGAATACTTGTGCCAAGTGGACAGCCGCACTTACTGACCCTTCGTAATTAAAATCCCGTCCTAAATCAGGACTAGGGATACGATTAGACGAGGATCGTTCCTGCTCCGTCAGCTTACCACTAAATCCGCCGCGACCCTTACATATTTGAACCTTCATCTCCCTTGGTTCTTACACGCGTGTGTATATTTTTGAAGCAGCTAACTTTATTACAAATGTAAAGTTTCCGCGTAGATCAGCTTAAAAGAGAACACGGAAAGAAGTTGCAATTTAACAAGTAATTTACAAGTTTCAATGCATATAATAAAATGCATTGAAACCATTTTGTAGCTAGACAACTTGGAGTTATAATGGCCTAATGACAAATGTATCGTGATTTCAGAAAGCGTTATTATTAGAAACAAAAAAAATATGTGGTCTGTTCGTGACCATACGGAATGACTCTTTTCGTTCTTTTCCGTTTTCGATACAATTCGTCTTTCGTTAATTCAGCTACGAAGCGTGCAGTTAATAATCCTTTTACGCAGAACACGCGATAAAACGAGGGCGGGAGAGCTGAGAAGAAAATTTGTCGGAAAGACGAGGATTGCTACATAAAAATACATACTATATTATACTTACATTTTTTTTTAATACAAACATGTTCACGGAATAAACGGTTACGAAAAAAATCTAAAAATTTAGCTAAATAAGATTTTAAAATAATTTCACGCGTTAGATTTACGGTAAAAATAATTATATATAGCGCTTAAGTTGATTGCTAGAATGTCAACATTTTTTGTTCATCATTTGACCGTCCTACATAATAATTTTATTAGTTCAGCCATTAAAATTATTTTCAGATCTATTTGAATATTTCAGCAAAATCATTTCTCAATGAATGTAGCTACGAAGAGGAACAACTCAAATTTTTTAAATAGATTGCCTTAAAATAAATAAATATGCTGCATTAAAATCAATATTTATAATTCTAAATATGAAATTATTTGTAGATTTATTGTATATAAGAGAAGGTACTTACACAAAACTTATAAAATAAAGTTTATTTTGTCACGATGTATCAATTATTGATACATTTCGATTTTATATATATAGAAAAATCGAAAAATATATTAGTTGTTCGAAATAACATTATCTTACCGTGAAATATCAATACTTAATTAAAGTTGTTCTCGAGAACAGCTTCTCTTTCACTTTATTCCACCGTGTTTGAAAGATAACTGGCAGAGACTGGAAAAAGTAAAAGAGAAAGAGAGACATTATGATATTAGATACGACAAATAGAGGTCTCGAATGCGCCACGATTTAACGAGTTGAAATACAGCTTTCCCGCCACCGTTACTTTCCATCCTCACGTCCCTCTCGGCGGTTATATTTTCCCCAACCACTGCGAGGTAGATGCGTCCACCCTTGTATGTTCCGTTAATAAGCTTAATAAAGCCCCGCTGCGACTGTCTCCCTGTATTGTCCAGTACGCTCCAGATTCCAACGATACAGGGATGGCACTCTAGTTTCATATAACTTTGAAAAGCATCTGACAATGCTATCATGTCATTTATTTACTTCGATTACCGTTTTAAAACTTATATTTTTTAGTAAACTTATCAAGAAATGCAACTTGTTAATTATATGAGATTAATACACAGATATAAATATAGATATTTAATGTTTTAATTTATTATTAATTTGGGACATTTTTAAGTCATTATCGGAGAAGATGGTATGTATGCTTGCATCTATAATAAATTTTTATTATTTTTTTTAATTATTTTGATTGTTATTTTTTTAAAAGTTCATTGCACAATTTTTTGCATTTGTAAATAGAATTTCGTTATTTTTGTGATAGATGTTACGAATAGATATAATAGTGTATCTAAGTGAATCAGAATAATAACAATTAACAAGCGGACGGGGGTCTACTTGGTTATCAAAATTTATAGCTTCTACCTCCCTGTACTTACAACAACGGGGAATGTAAGCTCGACAAGGTCCAGCTTTGAGAAGGACATCAAAAGGATGATAATACACAGACGTGAGATTTGCTCCACCTCTCTCTCCCACGTTCGAATCCTATTTGGTTGCGCGAGCTTTAAAGTATGAGCTTGGTCTCTCTTTGTTTGGTTTGCATTGCAAAGCGTAAATTGACTGAAGTATTAAATGGAAGCATTCAAGTAAAAACTATCCCATAAAGTAACTTGTAAATCGAGATTAAAAACGACAAAATCTGTTTTATTAAATAGCTCTTTTCATAATTTGATTATTATTAACAAAAACATTTTTCAATGCTATAAATTTTAAATCTTACAATAATATTGTCACCAAAATAATTTATCAGTATATATAAATTGTTCTAATTTTTCAAAACTTTTTTATTATCTTACACAAAAAGTAAAGCGAAATAAACTAAATAATGCATTTTATTCGTCCGTTTAAAATACATTGAAATAAACTACATTTTTATAAATTTTATATTCATTACATTTCACGCGTATATAGCATTGTTTGTAATTATAATTTTTATTTGTAATTAGCTTTATTCGTTTTATAATATAGTTTTATAGTTGATTAACAATTTTTTAAAGTACGTATAAAAGATCCAATATCTGTTGTATTATACATTTTTGTATACGTTAAAAAATAATTATAATTTAGAAATAATTATAATTTAACTTTAAATTCCTTCATTTTTTCGAAAAGAAAAAAACACATGTTAAGGTAGTTTTATCAAAGTTAATCAATTTTTTAAAATAGTTTATAATATTTATAAGGTTCAGGAATTATATCCCAGTAAAACACCAAGTTACATGTAATGTACTTAGTTAGTTAGTTGTAATAATTTCCTATTTAATAAACCGTAATATAAAACACAAATTACAATTGTGCAAATTACAACTAACAGATACGTTACATTTAACATAATATTTACCATTTGCTTGATATAATAAAAATATAATTCTTGATATTCAACGTCGTTGAATAATTAGTAGATAATATATATATATATTTTACCATTACATCACACACACACACACACACACACACACACACACACACACGCACGCACGCACGCACGCGCGCGCACACACACACACACACACACACACACACACGCACGCACGCACGCACAC
>NW_012130129.1:628572-635341 GCF_000143395.1 Atta cephalotes | reverse complement strand
CACACACACACACACACACACACACACACACGCACGCACGCACGCACACGCACGCACGCACACACACAAAATGATACGATTTCTTTCAGTCAAATTTAAGTTAATAAGCATTAGATTAAAAAAAATCAAATATTAATGCTAACATGATGATTCATTCAACTAATTCCCCACTCAACAATATAATTAATATATTACAGTTATATTACACTTAAATTGTTGAGTGGGATTTATAACTAAATGCTACGTTACATATAACTTGATGTTTGTTATATTATGATATAATATAATAATATAATTCTGGATTTTCGTCCTTTTTACTATAGTATCGCTCAGTAATTAGTAATTACATATTACTTACCACGAATGTGTTTTTTTAAATTATCATGAAACAGCGTATGTAAAACGGCAGATCGTACGATTTCTTCCAAGTCAAATTTAAGTTATAATAAGTGTTAAATTTCAAAAATCAAATGTTAACGGTCTGTACTGCGCGCCGCGCATGCGCGGCCATATTAGTTCGCGTCCTTCTCTCATGCGTAAGTCACATCATTATCGTCGCACTCGTCATTATTCTCGGCGGTCTCTCTCGCCGAGATCGAAATTCGTATGCGAATAAGTGTCGAAGGTGTTCGGGAATCACTGTGAGTATCAAACAAAAGCGTGCGATGTTGTTTACTTCGCAGCGCGAGCAAATACGCTTTCGTGACGAAAGGTTACATCGCGTACGTGCCAAACTGCCGAAAGTACATTCAAATTCCTGCGCTCCGCTTCGAATCGGTAACTATAAGCAATCGTCGCAGTACGTATTACATCATTTACTTTCACGTGGTGTTTTTCATCTAAATATGATGATAGTTATGAATTGTTCGCTGAAAAAATTCAATAAAATTCGATAATTATGACAAATTTTTAAAACTCGTTGAATAATTGACTATAGGATAGAAAGATCCGAGAATCTGTTTGTCCAATTAATACGCTTGCATTTGTCAACAAATTAATGTAGTCTAGCCTAAACGTTTCGCGAATTGCGCATTTACGTCGCATTTGCCGCATCGCGTCATTCAAAATCGGAGCAGATTTTGGAAGTGACTTCTATGATCAGGACTTTGGAAGTGAATAAAGATGTCAGGATTCTCTGGTGTGTGCTTTGTTTACGTCCCGGACGGAACGCGTAAGCGGACGGGAATTTCTGAACGAGATCGGAGAAAATGGAGCAATTCTTGGAAACTGCTGGTGTTCAAACAATGATGCCACAACAACCAGTGAGTAAACTTATTTATTATTACGTACTTGTATCTTTCACTTTCCGTTTGCATTGCTGTTTTTCACTATCATAACGTTATGTTATCTCATCATCTACACCGTGGGTCGCCTACTAATTATATTTTATATATATATATATATATATATAAATCAGTTTCGAAAAAATCAGAAAAATAATTTTTATTGTTTTACATTTCCACTTTGTATTCTCTTTTTGAACTCAGATATCATTGATTATTATATAGATCATTTTTTATAACAAAATTTATGATGCAGATGAAGGGTTAATTATCTGTATTTTTTTTTCAAAGTAAACTATCATGTAAAGCCTATTGTCGTATTTTGATAATTCATTGTTCTTTACGAATCGTAATTTAAGCCTCGCTGCGTGACCGATGATAGATAAGTAGAAAAATATAATTCATCGTGATTGTTTACTAAAAAAATGAGTGTTGTACACATGAGAACTTCGAAAACTTCCTTAACTGTCATAGATAGAAAATAATCGGTAAAATAGATCTCTGGAATCGCACATGACATAGCTGGACTTTCGTTACCTGTCACGAGATGTTTGTATTTTCATGTTTCGTTGCCGATGGCGCCACTTCGCTGTGTTACGTGCATTTTCGTCTTTGGCGATTCGACAGAAATGATTGCTTTGTAGTCCTCATTTAGGTTATTTAAGCTTTAGGCTCACTTGGACTCATAATTAGATGAACCCAAATTGTGGGCACACATTTAAACAGATTGGTAACATTAGCATTTAATAAAAGTAATGAGTAACCATTATCTTAAAAACGATTCGTTATTTGTTGTTTTTTATTAAAGTAAAATATTATATTAAAAAATTACATCATATAATAATCAATATTAATTATGAAATCAATGTTAAAACTTAAAATTTTAAGCTAGTGTCTATATATTCTAAGCTTTTCTTTATATTAAACTTAAATTTAATAAATTTTTGATAATTCTTCACATTAATATTTTTATTTTTTAATGTATGCTTATCTTTGAGAAATTAAATTGTGATTTATAAACGCAGATTTTATTACAAATTTTTATTAAACATTGTTTTCAAAATATTAATGTCGTTAAGAATGTATTCCACACATTTTACTGAAAATTTATAATTCACATTACGTATATAGTACGGATTTTCAGTATTGGCTGCAGTGATTATCGAAATGAAACCTAAGAAAATTAAGTAAAAACATTTTTTGATATTCAAATTACTATTATAAAATATTTCCAGCCAAGTACACTTAATACGATCTATTGAATAGTTATAAAGATAACAAGGGATTGAAAGTAACCCGTAATGAAAGTAACAATTGACTCGTTATTGTAAAAATGTAATAACGACATTACCATTACAGTCAAAAAAAATAATGACCGAAAAAAAGTAACGAAAACGGTAAAAGCATTTCCTAACTCTGCATTTAAGTATCATTTACTCTTATAGATACATTTTTTTGCGAGTCATATTGCAATAAATTTGAGAAAAAGTGGAAGAAGTTGAGTTAAAAAAAGAATAGGAATAATAATAATTAAAATTTATGTATACACTTGATTTGATATATAGATAGAGCGTGATACGAAATTAAAAAGCCTAATTTTTATTTATATTTTTTAATAAAAAAGTTTAATGAGCGATCGATAATATATTCCGAATTTCGTTTCTGACGATTTTTATGTAACATGACTTTTATCATCTCTTAGGTATATGTTTCAAAATTCATTTTCAGCAGCGCTGAAAATCTACAGTTTACATTACATGCATTATATATTTGCGATATTGACAGTGAATTTTGGAATATAAATTTAATTTTACATTTTAATTTTTTTTCGAAGGTTTAAATAATTTTAAATTATGTTTAAAATAATATATTGGACAAAATAAAAATATTGAACAATAGCTATATGAATTACGTACTTAGAACAGACAGCATGGAACATTCCAATGTTGCTGCAATAATGCTGGAATACCATGATATTCTATGCCTTGATTATTACATTTTAAATTACTATGAATTATAATATTAACAATAGATGTAATTGATATTTAAAAATAAAAAATAAGAACTTGTATCTTCTGAAATTCATTTTTATTTGAAGTTCATTTCTTAAATTAATTTAAATTTAAATTAAATTATTTTATCAAGTTTCATCAGAATTATGTCTTTATAAAAAATCGTATTGTTTGAATTAAATTATTTGTGGAAAATAGGTTCTTTTATAATTCTATTCTACAAGAATACGGATATATAATATTACACTCGATAAAAAAATCTATATAAAATATTTATCCGCCTGGCCGCTACGATCATCTCTCTTCTCTCTTGCTCTTTCTCTCTCTTGGTATCCTAAATCGCTGGATCTCGCTGCATTATTCCCCTTCCTATCATCCCCCCGCTAGGCGTAAGCCACATTATACGACACCCGAGAAAATCGGGAGCACATCCTGTGCACCCAAATGCACCCCGGTCGACAACAATGGGTCGGGTTTTGCACCATTATGTTGCTGGGGGATCGCATTACTGGCCGATACGATCTGGCGCGCTTTCAGCGCAGCTCTCAGATTTTATCGCGTACGCGCATGAATGGCCGGTCTCTTTCCTTTTCGGCGATCGCCGCACACAACCATCGCGGACTACTGAATTTCGCGTCGGTCCGACTCCAGAATTACGCAGGGTAATTACACAGTTGCGTAGATTTTTTCTGCTACGTGCTTATCTCGCGTGCAAACCATTGGGATAAAGATAGGGAGAGTTATCGGACACGTATAGCTGGAGCGATTCGTTCGCCGTTGTCACTGAGGTCGATTGAAATTATATTCGTGCGTTTTATTCCCTTTATAGAAAAAGTGGTTGTTACAAGAATAGCGCGTTAAGGATGTATCAGGTGTATAGTCTCTGTAAAAAAATAACTGAAATTGAAAATTTATCATTTCTGTATAAAAATGAATTATTCTGTATAAAAATGAGTTATATGCGTATGAAATAGTTTAATAAAGTCAATGTTTATATATATTTAACAATGCAATTTTACAGTTTAAATACAAATTATCTCATTTATTAATTATTTTTTTAAAGTGTATTTACTTATTGAAATAATTTTTTCATCGAGGTTTTATATTCGCCGCCAAACTTTTTGCATTACTTTCAAATACGATATTAGAAAAATCTGTAACTTTTCATTTTCTGAAAGAAAAATACATGTGATACATCCTTAACTAAAAATTCTTCGAATCTGTTTCATTTCTCGCGCGTATTTGCGATGCAAGCATCCGGGTGGTAAAAGCGATACGGCGGACATCCGCCGTATCTGTCGCTGTAAAAGCTACGTTATGATACGATCTCGCGTTCTCGACAGCGACCAGATTTTATCGATTGCCTCGAATGAATGGTCGATTTTTTTATGCCTGGAATAAGAGAGCCGCCGATTTGTGAAACTATATAACGGGGGAGGGAGGGGGGGAGAGAGGCCTGTGGACCTTTTATCTTTCGCTTCCTTTCCCACGATCTGCCGCGTTTACTTTCTCCAATCGTTCGTTACCAACAGAAAAATTCGTATCGATTGGAATTGCGAGAGTCCGCAGGCAGTGACTAATTTACGTCAGCCTGCAATCGCGCCGTATTTCCTCGCGCAGTTCGTCTTCGGAGCGTTGCGAAGCGCCGCAAAAACGGTACGAAGCGTATATCGAGGCAGTTTCATTAGAACGCGCGCGGTGAAATATCTCTACTCTGTTAGACAGTAAATATGCGCGAATTAGAATTTCAAGTGTCGCACCACGGGGCGGATCGTGTCTCCCCAAAAGAAAAAGGATATCGACGAGATGGCGCGAAACGGCGGCGGCCGGCAGTGGAGGTGACGGTGGGACGCAAAAAGCGCAGATATATACCACACGGAGAATATTATTTTTTAACCGAGTGATATATGACCGAGCGACGATTTACAGAGTTACAATGCCGACTGACGATTGCTTTCGTTTTTTATGGTTGCTGCAAAAAAAAATCCCGAAAGAAGACTTCTCTCGCACATTCTTTTGTTCGTACCGCTTGGCCACAATCTTTCTATACGCACGACGTTTTGCATTTTTTTTCAAAGCTGTTCATCAAGTCCACATCTTTACCGTTGAAGTTTGATTTTTTTTTGCAAAAAAAAGGGAAGGAGAGGAATAGTGGATGCACGAAAGGAAACGAGGGAGCCGCGTGGGACAATGGTTCTCTGGTACTGCCGACAACGGCAAACCATGCTTTTAATTTTTATGGGATTTTCGGGTTAAAAAGGCAAGCGCATGCGCGCGCGCGCACACTATGTATACCGAACGAGCAGAATTTTCCTTTTGTGGGATTTTTATTAGGACTGTAAAATCCCTGTGGCTCGCCGACGGCCGAGAGAAACATTAAAAAAAAAAAAACAACGGAAAAACTTCCGAGTGAGATGTGTCGAGCAAGCATCGGCCCAGGTTGCAATCTAGCTCTTAATAACGGACACGTGCTTTTCGATTGAAAAACTCGCGAAAAAACTCGCTGACAAGCGCGCGTTAGAGAAGACTCCCGCAAAAAAGAGCATAACGAGCAATGATGTCGCAAACCGGATCCAGTATCTCTCCCATGAACTACGTTTAAGACCAATTATCAGCGGTTAACACGAATTCCAGTCTACAAATCCGAGAACAGGCAGTAAAAAAGGACTTTCTACGTATAGAATGAAAATCGAATGTGTAATTTAGTAAATCGCAGTTTTTATTGAATTTCGCGAAAACAGGGTTCTTCAGAATTTTATTTCAAACACAAAATAACGTTACGTCATTGTTATAATTTCCTGTCTAATAATAGCTGCGTTCGGTAGAATGTTTATTTTGCTGATCGCAGCAGAGGGTCTCTTCATACTGATTGTATTTTTAGACCTAAAAAGAAAGTCCTATCTCAGCGAAGAAAACTAAGCTGCAAAATATTGCAACAACATTGCAATGTTCTAGCAATATTCGACTATGTCCAGCAGAAAAAATATGATTGGTTACACATTTAGATCCAACGAGAAACTAAGAACAAGAATCATTAAAGAATCTTACAACAGTTGCAAGCTGCTTTATTCATTAAACATAGTCATCGCAAACATTGCAGCGATATTGCTGCAAGTTTCTGTGCTGTATAGAAATATTGATAATGTTATTATTATTGTGTTTTGCGGGAAGTGAAATCCATCGAAGTTTTTTGCCGCGAATTTCTTCGGAATTTAACTTCGTTAAGACATGCGACGACAAGCCCATTCGCGATCGATGTATATTCTTCAGTATCGACTCGTTGTCTCGGCTCGTTTGCTTCTTTCTCGTCTGACAGGCGTAAATCGATCGGGCGCGGTGTTTCAAGGTAGCGTATAGTTATCTGTGCGTGTTCAGAAACGTGCGAGGAGGAACCGGGTGATCTACTGCTTTTAGGTTGTGTTTACGCGACGATCACCGCCGCCAATATCCTCTCTCTTTCCCTCTCTCTCTCTC
>NW_012130129.1:623543-627945 GCF_000143395.1 Atta cephalotes | reverse complement strand
CTCTCTCTCTCCTCTCTCTCTCTCTCTCTCTCTCTCTCTCTCTCTCCCCCCTTCCTCCCTCTCTCTCTCTCACACTCTCTCTTCTCTATCTCTATCTTTCTCCTTCTCTTTCTCCCCTGGAGTTTCCACGGAGAAAGCTCCGAAATGGACGTGCAACAGCTGTTACCGTCACTCCCGATGGAAACTGGCACGCGTTGCCCGCCTCTATAACGTTCGCGAGCACGTACGACTTATGCCAGTTACGAACGACAGATATTGATTGTTCTTCGGGCTTTTCGACCAGCTTCGAGTAATTCGTCACGGCCTTTCGTACGTTTCGGTTATCGGATGATGCCAGTATTCCTATTTGACTGAAAGACTCGCATCAGATTTTATTCGATATGTATACATGACGTGTCTCGTATCTAGATATAGGATAAGTATATAGGACATTCTAGAATTACTGTACAAAATTTTCTTTCGAGCACAGTTACTTCGACGAATTTAACATCGATATTTGTTTAATTAAAATATTTTACAGAAGATCAGTTATGGAAATTATTAGAATATTGTTAGAAACCTTGATAACACTGAAAAACAAATTTTGATCAACATTTTGTTTTTTAACAAGTAATAAATGTTTTATGTAGAACACTGAAAAAGGATATGTTTTTCAAAAAATTCCATCATCTTTTAATTAAAAAAAATTTCACTTCGAATTTTTTATGTAATAATGTAAATTTGTGATATATAATTATAGAAGGAATATAAATATTTTTTTACATTATATTAAAAAAAATTAATGTGATGATTTGAAGCTTTTTTTATTGTTTATATACATTATATACATATACATATTGTTTAAGTGATATATTAAAATAAAATATTATTGGCAATATTTAATAAAAAATACATTGATTAACAAGATTTTTGTTTCTCAATATCTGAATGGTGATTTTTATACATACTTTATTTTGTACATAAAATAAAAAGAAAGAAATTAAAAAGAAAATAAAAGAAATTATAAATTAGAAATTAGAAATTATAAATTGTTTAAATTTATTTAAGTTTCTGGGAAAATAAAGTCCTTGATTCCTCAAAATCTATGAGTGATGGAATTATTTTAATTTTGTATTCTTTTTCAACAGTTAAAATACATACAAAAATCATTATTTACGTATTGAGAAAGCTTGTAATTTAATAATTAGCATAGAGAGATTATAAAATTATATATAAGTAGAATAGAAGAGTAAAAACTTTGTTTTTGAAGATAGTAAATTAATAATTTAATATTAAAAGACTATTAAATTTGTTGTGTCGCACGCACGACACAACAAATTTCTTTTCTGTTACCGCAAATAAGTTTCTTTATTGAAAGAAAAAGAAGTAGAGCCGTCGACAGATCGTAGGTCACCATAAGTGGCCGGCGACATATCGCTTAAAAGGCCGGATGTTGTCGGCGCGAGATCTTACGTTGATGATTCGCAGACATTTTCGAGAGTGTCGTGGAGCCAACTGTTTCGGAACACGACAGTTGCAACAACAGGGGCACGCGCGTGTAACGCGAACCGGAAGGGCCCCCTGCGATTTTTTTCGTTTTATCGCTTGAGATTCCAGTTTAGAGAGCCTGCTATTTATCTTAGCAGTCTAATGATGTGTACTCTAAATCGGTTGCATTCGCTGCGTTAAAAAGACAAAGCTGCACAATGAGCGTTAAGAGTATCTTTATTACGATTGATTTATATATTTATATCCCGCAAAGAATTGAAAGCAAGAATCATATTAAAGCATCACTGAGCTCTGAGAGCTCTTTATTTTCTAAACGCAGTCTCTTATTGCATTAGCTTACATTCTTTCTTTCGACTTCGAGATTCATACATTACGAGATTCATAGAAAATAATTGATTATTTATTTTAATTTTTCACTTATGTTCAAAATTCTTTCAAAAATTATATACAGTGAAATTTTTTAATATAATACAGGTGACATTTTCATTTTGACCAATTCATTCATGTCCAAGTCTGACTTTCCTATCGCTGGAAGTAGAAAACTTAAAAGGAAGCGTTCTATCGCTTTCTTCACGATTCGATTCGATGGTTTTACGACAGCCAGCTTCGGTATACAAGTATCGAAAGAATAATGCATTGTTGTCCTCGCGGCATGAGTAGCGATCGGGATGCGCCAACGGCAATGTTTGCAGACAAGACCCAAACGGGCCCCTTGACGATGTCGCGATTCTTTATCCCGCTCCTTCTTCTCCTTCTCGCTCTCACGAGTATGTTGGTAGCAACGTCATTCTTTTTGACATACGGGGTGACAACATAAATATAATGTCACGCTTCCGCGCCCGCCAATGAAGGCCGCCGACATCTCTTCTTTGGGACTCGCTGAAAGATTTGGGGGCCCCCATTCAGGCCGACCATACATGGACGACGATTTTTATGGGCCACATGAAAAATGAGGTTAGCCTACTATTTATCGCCCTCCTTCTCGACATTCTTTCTTGGCGAGTATCATGGAGGAGCTGCCCCTCAATATTTTGGCACTCTACGGGGTCGCTATTGCTTTCGTGCAGAATTACGCGTCGTTATACGAGTTTGCTCGAAGCCAGTTCTTTACCTTGCAAGTTTGACTTTTGTCCCTATGGAGAGTACAACGATTATCAATTGTAAACCGTCTCTGTTTGCAAAGCTTAATCGGGCAAAGGATAGAAGAAAGTTTTTATGAATATTATCATTTTTTAAATTTTGTATTTTTGTTTCGATACAATTTCTAGTAATATTATGTTGCTTTCCAGCAAACGACACAGTGTGATACAGCGATCATGTCATTTTAGTTAACATTAGCAAACAATAAAAATGTAATGATTCATTGTGTTACACTACTCATCTGTGACTCTTGCTAGAAAGCACTCTTAGTGTCAATCATATCTGATGATGCTGAACACAACAAAATGGAGATTCTTGTACGTACATTGCAACATATGTCTTTGTTCGGCCCCATTGATCACGCGAGTACTCGAGGCACAGTTAGACACAGTATAGGGAATGAATCTCGCAAGAACCTCTTTCAATAGGTCCAGGACCCAATTATGCGTTAGAGCTATTTAAAGTCGAGCGAGTGAAAGGCTCGGATAGTTTTTCGAGAGCTTCGCCGATTTCATATGGGGTTTCAATTTTATCGACGGTACAATGGCGGTCGCGACATCATTTATGTTCGACCCCCGCGGTCCGCCACCAGACGAATGGGGCTTATGTGGCACGGGGAAAAAAACCCGTATACCATGACGAGATATCTTCATTATATTGCGGCCACAAGGCCCCCTTTTGCGTTTCAATGTGTAATTCCTTTTATTCAGCAAATCAATTTAACCATTTTAATGTTACAGTAGTTACAATAATAAACTATCTCATTAAAACGCTAGCATTAGAAAGTTCGAAAGTATTTAAAGTATTTTAAGATTATCATTTTTTAAATTGGAGCAATTATTATTATGAAAGATTGTGACGTATCATGATATCTTGGTAGTAATTTGTGTTGCATTTTTGGGGCGACCATTATAAATAATTACTTGTTCACAATCTGCTTAGATGTTATAACCAGACCAGTAATTAGTGTTTACTGCATTGTCGTAAAAGTTGCATTTCAATTTTGTAGATGGCAGACAGCGTATACGTAATTCTGAAAAGTATTATGTTTTTAATTTCAGTTTAGCTTAAAGGTTTTGCGGCTTGAAAAATGATATAATTGAACTAAATTTGGTAACGAAATGTGTACATGTATCTGATGTGTAAAGTTAGTTATTAGATATATCAGTTAGTGATATTTCCCAACCACAACCTTTTTTTCCCTCTTCAGTTTTTCGTAAATTACTCGTCCTGTATACCCGAAGAACTTTTTTTTATCCTAGCATAATTGGTAACTTTATAGCTAACAAACTTATACCAAAAGTAATTATGTTACATGAATATAACTACTGGTTTATTTTAGTAAAAGTAATGTAATCCCTTTCCTTTTTCCATGTTTAAATGTACATGTCGTACTTCGACCTAATCTTAAATCTTATAGACTTTTTCCAATTCCTGATTAATTAGATTAAATTATTTTACAGGTAAGAAAATTTACGAATAGTTTTTTACATTATTTTAAGAACGTATGCAATATGTTCAAGTAGATCTTCCTCTCTTTATAGAAAATACATTCTACTCTTCTTTCAAAGTTATTTTCTGTTGCACGATATCTAGAATACTGCGGATGAATCAAGGGTTAAGTGGGAAACGAGAGAGGGTCGTAGGATGATCGGCATGGAAGATAGAGCTAACGGAACGAGCGAGAGAGATACAGGGAGCGAAGAATGAGAAAGAGAGAGAGAGAGAGAGAGAGAGAGAGAGAGAGAGAGAGAGAGAGAGAGAGAGAGAGAGA
>NW_012130129.1:612236-621882 GCF_000143395.1 Atta cephalotes | reverse complement strand
TTGCATCCCGTGCACATACAGAACGCGAGGCGGCTTGGGGCTCAGAGACCCGCGTACATACACGAATGTATTTGATGGTGGACGTGAGGGTGGCAGGGAGGTATTGAAATTAGCCGACCGGTCGGCCAGTACTCTACGTGTATGCTCCGAGCGCGACCGATGGAGTAGGGGTAGAGATTGGTTCAGCGGGGCTTGCATATATTCACACCGAATTAAGTCACCAACACACCGTGGACCGACCTGGCCACACTCTTTGTGCAGCCACGAGCCCTTTCACGCATACCGCTCGCAACCGTGCGCGCGCTCCGAATCGCACGTGTGTATAAGAGTGCGAGCGGAAAGAAGGGATGTTTGAATTTGGATGGCGGTAGACCCCCGTGATGAGAGCGAGCGAGAGGGAAAGAGTGAAAGAGAGGAGATTGGGAAAGAAGTTAACGCGCGTTGCGTGGTGTATTCTAAAGCGTGCATTAGGTGCGAGATTTTTTTGCAAAACGGTAGTCGAAAAAACCGATGCGAGAAACTACCATCCAGAGGCCCGATGTGTCCTTTTAATTGCATTTAGCATTCACAATATTGAAATGAAATTCATGCACTTTAAAGTCTGTACTCTGTTACTGTATAACAAGGCAACTGAACAAATTTATATTTATACGTATATCTTTCTTTGTTACGTACGAAATGTTTATTTTTTAATGAAAAAAAATATTGTTTCCTTACTTCAAACCTGGCATAACTAAAGAAATGTGATTTTTGAGATGTTGCATAAATGAGATAAAGATTACTCTATTAATCATCAAAGTAAATTAATTTTACAGTCCATTCGCCAAATAACACTTATCTCGTTAAAATTTTTAAAGAGATTGTAATATTTTGTATAAAAATGATACATTTTGAGTTGTGCCGTTTTTATAAATAAAAATATTAGTATTTTCTACAAAAAATATTTAAGACGATTTTCATGATCAAAGTTTGAAGAAGAAACTGTTTTATTTTCAATTTAGTCATTTTAGCCGATCGAGGAAACATACATAAATTGTTGATAATATTTCAATTATATCACTTTTATTCCGGTTTTTATTATGATTTTATAGGATGTTAAAAAATCGTCACAAATAAAATGGATGGTTTTAAAGGGTTGTGAAAAAATGATAAAAATAACATTTGCTCATGTTTTTAAGAGCATTGCATGTACATTCTTTTTGTTGATGTCTATTATTTAATTAATCAATAATTTTCTGTTAATTGTAAAATAACTTTTCCTCTTTTTTTGAAAGAGGAATTAATTTTTTTAGTTGGCTCTCACTTTTAAAATAGAGGAACAATATAAGTTTTCTTTAATAGATAAAAATTCGACTTACAAGCGCGACATGCGTTTATGCGCTCTATACGTACGTTTGTATCTCTGGTTTGGTTGAAACGCGTCGTTAACTCGCACGTACGATATCTCCGCTTTAAATGGGAGCATTAGGGCCGATACAACATGTTTGACTTTGGTCGGCAGCGTGCTGACCTCGAAGAGGTTAACGTCGACTACTGACAGCTGCCGGCGCGATGCAACATGCATCACGCCGTGAATCTTAAAATGCGCATTAGAGGAGATTATTTCTCGATTTAAAATCAGGGTCGCTGTCACTTCTCGAATTATATCTTCTTGGACTGAGTGATATGATTTATTCAAGATTTACATATTGCACAGATTATTCCAGCGGTATTGCAATAAAATTGCAAAGTTTTAGTAATATTGCAGTAACATTGCAAATGTTGTGCAACATTGTTGCAAGTTTTGTGCTATAGGATGATAAATCATGTAAAAATCATGTAAATCATGTAAATTATAATATATTTCCAAATCAAATGTATGTCTATTTTATGTGATTTTCTTACAATGTGATTTTCTTTTGAAATCTTTAGAAGGAATAAGTACTAGAAAATCTTTTTGCAACGTGTTGAAGAGGAAAAATGGAATTTATTATTGTAAATTGCATGATTGTACAGCATATCGAATTGATCTTTTTACTGCTTATTACGAGGAAACAATGTTACACATTCAGTTACTCCGGTTCTTAAAAAATGTATTTGGAAGTTTATTCCCTTATTATCTTCACATGCCGTTAAAAAAAATGTCCCCGATTTGGCAAGACTAGGCTTAAAAATAGTGTTTCGATTAAAAATTAACGCGGTATGCTACCCAAAAGCACAAACACGTAAAAAAATCTGGATGTTGCGTAGCTGAAATAGAGAGACGGAAAAAAATGGTATGTCCTATAAAAATATACCGACGCCGTTGTTAAAAATAGGCGAAGATGAGAGTCCCGGTCGAGAATTGCACGAAACGGGGATTCTCCCACTTCTGATACACCGTTTTTTGACCTCGTGGCCACAGTTAACTTCTAAAAACAGAAAAAAGCATATTCTATGACGATGTTAATTTTATCATCGTTTCTTTTCTGTGCAAGTTTTTTTTACGCAAAAAAAATAGTTTTAAAGAAAAAATGCTATCTTTACAAATTTTACGTTCTTTTATTTTATTCTATTATTTTCTATTGTTCTATTATTTTAAGTTCTTTTACACTACCTGTTGCAAAAATTTATCTATTTACAATATTATATCTTTTTTTAAGTGTTACTTCTTAAATATATTTGATCATTTTGTTGAAAAATAGCATTCTATTTTTTAAATTGATAACATGAACACACTTTCAATTTTACGTGTCTTACAAATATTTTTATTATCATAAATTCACATCATAAATGTTAAAAATTTTTTATTTCGGATTGAAGATATACGTATAATAAGTGAATAATGGAAAGATTTATTTTATGTTTTTATTCAACTTGTCAGCAATAACCTTGAAGATAATATCCTTGAACAAGGCTAAAGAAAGGACAAAAAAAAGATGAGAAATGCTTTTTCTGTTGTATATAATTGATCCATATAATATGACCCATATAATAAAACAAAAATGATGCTTTTCTCAGTCCTTTCCCAGAAGAATCATAAAACTGTGAAAGGTTACAAATTTGAGCATATTCTTTTCATTTTTGAAGTAACAAAAATGTCTATGAGCAATAAAATTGGCTTTATGTTAACCCTTTCTTTGTAATAAAGTTATTCCTTTCGTTTCATCGAAGAAAGTGAAAAAAAAAGAAACAAAAAGGAGCAATAAAAATCGTACACCGATATGGGTACCGATATCGACTGGATCGCTGCAACATAACTTAACCCTTAAAGTTAAAACCTAGAAAACGGATTGCCATACGGTAAACGGTCCTGGGAAAGCAACTTCGCTAAATTCATAAAGAATCTCACTGCGCGGCAGAGTAAGCCAGCGCTCGTAAAATGTACTTTGCTATTTTTACTCGCTGACGTCTATGTAAAAAAATAATATTTCGGTACGGTACGTGCAAACGGTAAAAATTTACGCAAAAACAACGCCTGGAAAAAGAGGCCGAAAAAATTAACGGCACCGCGACCTTTCTTCACAAACGAGAAAACGTTTTTCCAAGAGGACCGTAAATTTTATTCGACTTTGCGAAAAAAAGACTCGACGTGATTTTCGGTTCTGTAAGCGAGCATATCATTTACTGCAGTTCATCGAATTATTTTTCGACCGGATCTATGGTGTCCGTTATTTGCTTTCACAAAAGAATGTTGCTTATATTATAATAATACAAGGTAAAGAAACTTTCTTTACCAGGTATATATTATTGAAACATTTTGGACCTATTAAATCCTTTCGTTACAAATTTATATAATATTTTTTAGATATTTCGATTTTATGTGATCTCCAATGTTTATAATTCAAACTAGATTTTATACACACACACACACACACACACACATATATATATATATATATAAATTAATTTGTTTTTATTACTAAAAATATTAATTCATATATATCAGAAATATCTTTGTTCTTCTAATAATACTTTTTAGCAACTACTCTTTTATATTTTCATTTACCTCCAGTTTTAAAGCTGTTTACATTAAATTTTCTTTCATTAAAGATAAAATTTGAGTGTAAAAAATATGTTTGTGTATTTATTTCTTTTTGAAAGACGAAAATACGAAGAATTTCTTTTTTAAGAAAAATTGGTAAAGTAAAAAAGAAATTATTTGAAAGCACAAATATCTTTTTAGCAAGAAATTACATAAACAGAAATTATATAAACAGATTTCCTGATATTGTGTAAATTTTTATCAGATCAGTAGTTCAAATATTTCGTCAGAATCCCGCGATGATCGTTCTCCGACTTCTAAATTGGATCGGGGACTACGAATACCCGTCCGATGGTTTTATTTGAAGTCAGGTTAAATTACGAGACCGATGGACGACGCAGCCGGCGGGCGTGAGCGGCAAGGTGAAAAGCACGGCTCGAAGGAGATTTAATACGATCACCGCGCGAATATCACACCCCAGCCGAACCCCACCTCCCCCCCTCCCCCCTAGAGAGCGTCCCCGACTTCATCGGCCAGGTGCTCGTTGTCATGCACTCCCGTGTACGATATTGCCATGGGGTGGGTGGCGGGCTGTGAGAGGGGTGATGGGATGGTGGTTGTCGCAGCTCGCGGGCGTTCATTAGCGGCTGCACAGGGTGGATCTCGGAATTCGCGTAGCAAGGCTTTCCGCGGGGAGGCGGTGATAGAAGCGTGGACGAGGAAGGAACGAGAGGAAGCTGGAGGACGAGGAGGAAGGAGGTAAAGCGCACTCCACTCGCCGGAGAGTTAATCCACGTGTGAAATTCGAGTGACCCCTGACCCCTGACAAAGTGCCTGCCTTTCTCCCCTCTCTCTCCTCCTGCCGTTTCTCGCATCTCACTCGTGCTGCGTGTATCGGGCTTCAGCTATCGTGATTCTATCGGAACGAAGGAATGCCACCGGACGAATGTCGTTTGTCGTATTGTTGTCATTTGTCGATCGAAAATTTCGCATACACCATTTTCTCGAAATATCATGAAATACGCAAAATTCATATAATTATTGATTAGTGATTAAATTTCTTATATTTTATGTATATGGCGTGTGACTGTTTTAAGCTTAAATTAATAACATTACTAGATTTAATTGTGTTAT
Organism: Atta cephalotes; assembly: GCF_000143395.1. NCBI lineage: Eukaryota > Metazoa > Arthropoda > Insecta > Hymenoptera > Formicidae > Atta > Atta cephalotes. The sequence continues at coordinate 616,805 of NW_012130129.1, read as the reverse complement.
GATATAAGTCGATATTATATCGTATTGTTACACGGAAAGCATGATTAATAAAACTGTCTAATAAAAATTTAGCTAGCTGTGCAGATCTGGGAATAATTTTGTTGTGAATCATTAAAACATAAGTATAGAACATAATAATTATTATGTAATGATTATAATGCTACGAAAAGTTTTAACATTCTAGCATCGAGCTTGAGCGTCTCATACAATTATTTTGATGGTCCAAAACAAAATTATTTTTAAATCTGTATTTGGCTAAATATTTAAATATTTTAATAAATCATTCTTTCAATGTAGAAATAAATAATACATCTTTATTAACGAATGGTAATAAAATAGTATCATTTAAAATTTGTCTGCATCCTTGAAAAACTATCGTGTCCCACTAAGGCATTTTCAATTACATAGGTATTCGTCACTGACCATTTATTACATCTTTTCGATGTCCTTCGAGTCTGTTTGAAATGCGCTGACAATCTTGGGTTAGGTCTTTCTTGTAAAAGGTTCGTGGTTTTTCCTTCTGTCCATAAAGCGTTTATGACCATTTCAGGAGGCCTTGGCGCGCGCGGGAGGGGGTCCGGATCTTGCCACGAAATACGTGCATTGTTAACTCCATTGTAACCAATAAGTAGTTTTACAACCGTTGAAACTTTTCAAGGATATTGGAGCCTGCTTTTCTGTCTCGAAAACGAAGGGAAGAAAACTAATTCATAAATTGTAAAAGCTATTATATTCAATCAATCAAGTTTCATTTTTCATAATTACATTAATTATTTCTAGTCAAGTCCTTTCAAACTAGTCGGTTAATTAATTTTATTTTTTGTTTCTTTATTTTTTTGTTTGCCACGTTGGCATATTCAAGTACAAGTAAATTCTTAACAAATCTCCTCTTCCTTACTATTTCTTTTCACGTAAGGATCGCAGGATATTCGGAGAGGTTTTGGAAGGAAACCAGGACACGGATACCGCTGGTAGTCGGCGCGCAGTCGGTTAGGTTATTGGGAAGCCGATATCTGGCCGCAGGGAGGATAGAGGAGGTTGGACGGAGGAGAGCAGACTCGTTCGGTAGATTCGGTGGGGAGGAGGGGAGGGGGGTTGGGTATTGGCTCCCGAAACTGGGGAATACCGAGGAAACGAGTTGTGTCGTATACCGTGGAGCTCTCTTTTCGTCTTGCTTTTGCCCTCCACTTCCAGCTATTCTTTCTCTCCTCCTCTCTTTGTCGTACGTTCGCGTCGGGCGGGGTGGTCCTTGCGTAGGATATGGGGTATTGTATCTGCTCCCTTTCTCTTTTTCTCGTGGCATCCCTTCCAGCCATCGCGCGTCCTGGGCCCATACCCCCCGATCCATATATTTAAAACAAATGCTATCTGATGCGGCGCCGCTTTGTGGAGGCAAGATGAGACCAAGCTCATCCCTCCGCTCTTTGCTCTCATCCTCCCGCGACCTCTCTCTCCACCCTTCCGCCTCCCTTTCTGTGTCGTTCTTTTTCCCTTTCACTCGCGCACGCTCTCTTCGGCGCTTTGCTCGCCGCTCTCTTTTGCCGCTAGCTGCCACGGAAGCAGGGGTGCTTCCACGTCGCTTCGAGAAGCTTCCTGTCCACGTTTTTTCCGATAGATACGAGAAACTAGCCTCGGATATGGTGTCCGGTAGCGTTTTCCGAGCGTTTATCGAGATCATAGCTGATTTTTTATCTAATACTTTGAGGAACATCAATTTTTTTTCTACTTAAATTAACAGCTCGAATCATCAAATCAATTAATCAGTCTGCAATTTACGTCAAAATTTATTTATTATTTCTTTTATTTAATTTGTTTTTTTTCTTTGGAATTTTAAAATATTAGAAAATATAGAAATAATATTATATACTTTATTCGATAGCGTGTTATATCATTTAACTAATTATATCGTCTTTAAAATTAAATGATTGAGTTTAGAATATTGATATTTGGAGTTACGTTCGCGATTGACAAGCAGCAAGATATTTACGGAAAAGTTTGAGGATCGCTGAGAATTCGTGAGAGCGTAGGTGTCGCGAGTCTATCAGCCAATGCGCGGGAGTTCTCCTATCTCCGCCAGTAAATCCGGCCGTAAGTTAAACTATTGGGGAATCGAGGCGATTCTCCCAACGCCTTCAGTGTACGTACTCTGCTCTTCGAGTAGGGTCGCGGAAGATTCTCCAGAATCAGGTTTACGTATATCTCGTTGCCTATCATCTCCATCACTATAGATTGCCCATAAAGAACCCAAGCAATCCGTGGTTATACGCGACGGGGTTACGGGTTGACTTCATCCTCTGTTGGATCTTTTTATCGAACCTCACCTTACATTTTTACTTTGTATCGGATTTGCATCCGCGACTTCGAATGAAAATCAACGATGAAATTATTTGAAGAGCAACGAGAAATTAAACGGAAATATAGAAAAAATAAAAATATGATGTATATCAAATTAAAAAATTTTAATTATTACATTTTTTTATTTTTATTGTAGCATCAGAGAGACTCTTCTCTATCATAATCTATAATTAAACCAAAATATAAGTAACGGAGTTCATTCTTAACGGTTGAATCATCATCGCTGGAATGTAGACGGAAGGTTAGTTGTCCTCTGGGGAGGTCTGCATGAACAAAACTGACTCTTTAGGTCTCTATGATACTTCGAATGAGCCTGTACCGCATGAGGTATACTGGTGTGTGCTGGACGTGTTGCCATAAACGCGTTATAGCCGGAACGAATCCGTTCTGTTAGCTCTGAAATTTAGGGAAACTGTCTTGTTCACGGTTGTGCAACCTTCGTCCGGTTCCCGTTTGTTCTTATTATCGTGAGAATGGAGAGGGTAAATGGACGAAATTTACGCGGACAATCATGGCAGAAGAAATAGATGTAGTGAAAGAAATATTAAAAATAAAAAGAAAGGAGGGGAGGAGAGAGAAAGAGAGAGATAGAGAGAGAAAACAGAGAAATAAAGAGGGAGGGGAGAAAGAAAAGAAATAAATCGATTTTATTATTTTTTAAATTTGCGCGTCAATTATATTGTTAGTTAATTTATGATATAAGTGTGATATAAGTTGTATTGTTTCTGACACTTCGCATGATGCGAAGTATACGATTTTTACGATACACTTCTGTCACTTCTTGTCAGTAAAAGTCGGAATCCTAAGAGAATACAATTGAGGTTTCGGACGATAGGTAAGAGGGATCGGAATGGGCGTGCTGTTGGCTCTATAAACACCCGCAAAACCCAACCTCTATGCCGCATCGTGCAACCTCTCTATTGCGGATGACCGATGGTCTAGAATATACGCTAACGCGGAGGCTGCTTTATAGAATTTACCAAATTGCATTTAAAGTTCAATAACGTGTGTTCTTTAAAATATAGCTAATATTTATAATTATCTATTGAATTTTATTTTATAACAGAATACTGCTAATAATTATTAAAAAATAAATGAATTTTTATACGTAAATAAAAAAAATCAATTCATTAATGTTTCCGGAACAAATATCAAATTATTAAATTTATGTCAAGTTATATCCAATTTAAGTTATTTCTAATAATTTTTATAGGTCGCCAGTATTCCTACTTAATACGTTATTAATTTAGCTAAAACAATGAAAGTGAATAATTTAATTCAAGAAATGTATTAAATTTGATTGAAATTTAATTTATCATTTATTAAATACATACATTAATACGGACGTTATTTTTTAAAACTAATAATAAACAGTTCAACCATAAAAATAGATTTACATTTTGACATCTAGAAAAGTAAAAATAATAAAATATCGTTCAAGTGATTGGGTTACCGCTTCTGTAATAACAATGTAGTAAAATTGTATTGTAAATTTAATTTATACACGTTTAACGTAATCTTAATCAGTCGTGGTTGATTTATGGTTATACTACAAAATTTGTTATAGACTCTATTATAAATGAATTACAAGAAATGTCACAGAAGTAGACTAACATGATGTTTCTAAGCGAAAAGTAACATTCACATTTTCAGAAAAGGGAAACAAAAATATTCAATACAGGTAGATTTTAAAATGACCTCCCGTGCGATTTTTAGAGGTCAGTCACAGCGGGAGGTTCGTATTCATAATGAGGAGAACTTTTTTTTTCTTCGTAATAAATAGTTCCTTTTATTCTGCATTGTTATGCACACATATAAGAATGTAACAGTTGGCAGAAACGGTGAAATCAGAATCTTGTTGAGTCGATAACGCATCTCTCTTTGTTTACTGAATTTGTATTTTTGAGAATTGACTTATCGTTTAACAAGCAAGAGGTTTTCTTATGTAATTCTTGAGGTTTCGTCTTGAAACCTAAGATTTTTTACGTAGAAAAACTTGTGTTAGCCTTTCTGTACTGTTTTAAAAATATGATAAAAAAATGTAACAACGCGATATATACTCTTTATCAAAATTTTACGTTTTAAAAAAATTTGAACATAAATTGAGTGACTAGAATACCTTAATTAAAAATTGTATTAAATAAAGAATAAAAATTTGTTAGATTTTTATTTCTAATTTTCTTTTTAATTATTATTCATAAAGATTGTTATTTT
>NW_012130129.1:609952-610941 GCF_000143395.1 Atta cephalotes | reverse complement strand
CAATGATAAATATATATAGAGCTCACGATTTTTTTAAAAATGTGAGAAATGATCTAACGATCATTAAAATGTAATATTCTGATGATATAAATAAAGTTAATATGAAAATAGTTTTTGTTATGTTAGCATGACACAATTATTTTTATATGGAATGTGTAAAATATAAGTTAGTAAAAATATTGTTAGGTTAGTAAAAAAATGTTTCCAAATTTATTTATTGCTTTATGAAATATAATTTATTTTATTGTCACTTTCTTCTACAGTATTAAATTTTTAAAAATGTTTAATGGTTTTGCTTGAAAAATTTGGAAATATATATTTTCTGTTGAATTCCTGCTCTAATACTATAATTTATCTAACAATAGCTCTCGCAGGTCGATCTTCGGCCAGGTGCACTCATTCAGGCGATCTCAGAGTAATTTGTTCGGGGTTTTTGGCAGAAATGTCTCGATTTTTCTTCAACTTCACCTTCTTTCCATTTCATTGACGTTTGCTTTTCCATGAGGGCGTTCTCCGGAACAAATAATTGCGACTGCAGATATCTCATCAATCTTATCAAATTCAGAAACTGATAAAATATGCCAATTATACAATTTTTTAAATTAACATACACTGTTAGATCTGCAGTATCAAATTTAGTCCAATGTAAGTCGCCACTGCTCTTATTCAATTATATCGTTATTTTATACTAAAATAATGGTTATATTTGACACTGTATAGTGTCAAATTGACACGATGTAGTATCAAATTTAACTATCGATTTAGTAACGATATATTTAGTAGGAGCAGTGTTGACTTACATTAGATTAAATTTAATACTATAGATTTAACAGAGTATGTCGTAATATGCAATACTTATGTATCATATCATTAATATACTTAATTATAAGATTTCAAACTCTAATAGTCTTAGATTCATCTAATTAAAATTTTTTTAAAGAAAAAGAGAGGGAAAGAGAGAGAGAGAGAGAGAGAGAGAGAGAGAGAGA
>NW_012130129.1:601547-608828 GCF_000143395.1 Atta cephalotes | reverse complement strand
AGAAGAGAGAGAGAGAGAGAGAGAGAGAGAGAGAGAGAGAGACGAGGGATTTGAAAAAAAGCAATTAATCGTTATAAATGTTATATCCGTGGTATTTAGTGTTTATTGTTTTACAATTTTTGAATAAAAGCATGGAATCGCTTAGCTCGCATCGTGAGAGCAAAGTGCAGCCCCTCTGGGAGCGGATGATCGAGCAACGACGAGGGTGGAGGGTGACAGTGGTGACGAACGGGCAGTGTCCATTTATCTCGCGTTTTGTCGAGTGCCAGAATACGTTCTTTATTTACAGGCGACTCGCGTTTTCCAGGACGCTGCATCGAGTGCTGACGAGAAACGTGTTTATTATGCGATTCGCCTCGAAGTTACGCGCTCAGAGGGCGGATCGCCATTGTCGATGAACCCGATGCGGGAAGGCGGGCTCGCCGCTGTTTGCGCCCGCGAGCATAAAGCAGATTTCCAGTGATTTACGTCGAGTCACCAAACATACCGCGCGCATCGCCGTGAAAACGCCTTCGGCCGCCGCGCCGTGTTCCATTCATCCGCGCGGTTTTCATGCCCGGACCGATTTCATTCATGCCTAGCCAAGGTTGGGAAGACGCGTCTCTCGATGAAACCGAGAACGTTCGGCCCCCAAACATAGCTTCGCAATAGTTGAATATATATATATATATTTGTGTGTTGAATTCAATAAAATATTTCAGAGATGATTTTTTTCCATGAATCCGTCCAAACTAAATGCTACATCTACGGAAGTATAGATATTGATTAACTCTTAGAGTTCAAAATGTTATTGATACGTAAATTTTACGTACAACCGAGCGAGATTATTGAACACTAAGTTATACTTTCAGTTTATTTCAGATTATTAGGAAATCCAATCTGTCATGCTAAAAGCTAGGATAAAGGGAAACAAGCTTTTAAAAAATCGATTATATATCAGTTTGGATTCTCAAAATTATAACAAAAAGATAAGTAATTTCAATTTTTAAGTTTTTATTATTTTATGTTATTGTATATTTCATTTAAGTGTTATTTAAGTGTGAGGAGAAAATACATAATTAGACTACATATTCTATATCATTTCAAGATTGAATTGACTTTATAGTTTAATATTCTTCTTTTATAAATTATTTATCTTTATGAAGTTCTAGATTATAAATATTTTATCATTAAATGTTTGAAATATCATAGGAAATATCAGGAAAGAGAAAATTGCAATACTCGTTTTTATAAAGATATATAATTCGATAAAGTAGACATACTCAACGACGAGCAGCGATAGATTGAGTTCCGATCGTGCTAATTCTGGCACTTATGTCGTTTCAAAACCGAAAAAAAAAAAATAGCTGTATCCTTCTTGTACTAAATGACGACTGATACTTTTTGAAGAAAAATCGATAGAATTCTAGGATTAATCAGCTTATTTTACGCACATGTATTTGTATACCTTTTATTTATATTTCCTATTAAACATTTAAAAATATATATAAATAATTTTATACACATAAACAATTATAAGAAATTATATAAAATAGATGTGAATAAATCAATTTAAGTGAAAAACAATTCTATTTTTGATCAAAGTGAATCTTAGAGTGCTTTGTATGCAATTTTTTGCAAATATATTTTTCAGTTTTTATAAATTGCGTATCGATTTGATTTATTGGACTTGAAAACAAATTAAACTGATCGTCAGTTTAATAACAGTGCTAATAAGCATTTTAAAAACCTGCAAAGAATATACATACAGCTGGATGTTTTGAAAATATAATTGACAATGCAATTTTCGACTTATCTTTTTCTGCTCCTGTGGAAAGATGAGCCATGAATCTTTTGAATCACCCACGCATCCCATGAGATCCTACACTTTGCGCGTCGCCCTTCAATGAATGTTCCGGAAGAAACGTTCTTTCTGGTCGCGCGGCGCGCACCAGGATGCTCGGTATTATATCGCTGAATCGTATTGTCCGCGAGAGGATCATATAAAGTTTCGGATGATTGTACTTTCGCATCTTTGATGACATCTCCCGTTCGGGAATATAGATATCTCAATTATTTGATTTTACCTATTTTTACCTGATGACATTTATGTGAGAAAACGTGTGGATGAAAGTTGTATGCATTTAAAAGTGTAAGCATTCGCGATGACAGATTGAATGATATATCTGCAAGATTGCAAGATTGAATTGAGCTACCACGATTTCTGCTAAATTTATCAATAATAATTCGTTACTTTAATAAACAAAAACAGTTTAAGAACAAATATTTTTGTATCAATTATATAATATTTTCTAAAGATTTATTACCGAGAAAGGAATGTTTTTGAAATACAATACTGTCGATAGGAATAAAAAATTAAAAAAGGATTGAAAAATAAAAACATTATTCAAGCGTTTGATTAATGGCTTTCACTTTTAGAAGCATAATAAAACCACCCCAGGATACGTGCTATATTGTGGTCAAGGTCATGCAGATGATGTTAAAATTGTGGAACTTTCACATAAGACACCCGCTGTTTTTGGTTTAAAGATATTTTTCGTACACATTTTTTTCTACTTCGTGCGGCGTGTGTAACTGGCCTATCCGCTGCGCCAAAAACTCCTGAAATCCCTGCCTTACCAGAGCCACGCGCCATGAACAAAATTGAAACAATTTGCTGTACCTTTAGAAGCTTTCCAACAGTGCGGGATAACTCCGGGCACACGGCTCGTCATAAATTTTGTTGGTGTCGCATTAGGCCGAAATATATGGAGAAAAAAAAAAATGTCGCATTCGTCACAGCACACAGATAAGAATGAGGCAAATATAAGCTATTAAATTTCCCGAATTCATGAAATATATCTTTCTCAATGCACTCTCATGTATACACCTTGTCTTTTCTCCTAACATTCAAGCGCACGCTGTTCTTTATTTTCAAAAGATAAACTTTTATTTTTTAACTTTTATTTTTTAATCTGCGTCACGCGTAAATGTTTAGAAGGTACGATGGAAGAATTTGCAGATCGACTATATTCGTGTTTTTTTATTCTTCGTATTACCGCACGCTGATTTAAAATTCTTGTTTTTGATAAGAATTTGCGTCTTCCTCCTTCTTACAACGTTTCCTCTTTTCACTCTTATTGTTAATATAGAAATGGGAGCATACCGAATGAACAGGATCACAATTCTTTCCGACCACCCTCTTATTCGCCTCACCCTTCGTTTCGATTTAGTGCGAGGGTTGCCTCAGTCTTATAGAAAGAGAGGAATGTGATTTGGGATTTCCGCGTTGGCGTGGTTAGATTAAAGGGATCTTGTAAGACATTCGCTTGAGTCACTAATAAAGTATCTCGTCTACAATCTGTTTCGTAACATTTTATGCGTGTTTGCGCCAATTAATACAAAAGTGACTAATAAAAGATACTAAATTAGTTTAAACAACTCAAGTAAAACATTATTGAAAAGCGTTACTACGAACGTTCGACATTATAAATTTAACAACGTAATTTTAATTATCATTTTTATAAATATATTATTTGATTATTTGGATATTTGAAAAAAAATATCAAGAATTGGTTTCATGTTTATAATGTAATATACGTGGCAGATATTTCTCTTGATGTGATTTCATACATATGTAGTAAAGATTTTTATATAAAAGATTTTTTTCAAATGATGTAGAATAAAGAAAAGCATCACAAACGATGGTAAATTCAACCAAAATAGTTTTCTTATCAAATTTCTATAGACATTTAAAACTCATGTTTATTTTATAATTAGTTAGCGATTTGGAAAAATCTGTAAATATTTAGTGGAAGCTCGAGTGGAATTAAAAGACAATACGCGAGTATAGAACAAAAAAAGCAATATCTTATTAATACTTACGTCTAATCAATTTTTAGTCACGTGTTATTTTTAATTTAAATTTTATTATTACTTAATTTGGAAAAGAGAGAGAATAATATGTTAAGGATTATTATTCATTTAGCAAAAGAATATCAATTCCACAAGAAAAAATACAAATAAAAATTTTTCGAATTTCGTAATATGTATGGATTGTGTACTAGATACATCGATCTTTAATTAAGAAAAGTGATAAAGATTGAATTTAAATACTTCCCCAAAGAAATGACACAAATCAAAGTAGCCATAACAAAATTAATATCTACATTATTGTTAGAGAATTTGAAACAAACAATTTGTGATTAGCTCTAAATTAATTTACGTTTAATATTGTCAATAAATAATTAATTTGAAAACACGTAATTTTCTTTCCTCTCTCCTGATTTTATATTTTCTATATGTTATACATTTTATATTTTTATTGTTACTTTTTTGAGAGAATTTGTGATTTATTCTTTCTAGACTAAATTAGAATTTGAAAATTAAAAGAATTTATACTTATTTTAAATATAAATGTTTATTCTTACTAACTAATTAGATTAGTTTTTTTTAATATTAGTATACATACTATTAGGTGGTTATTTTATTTTAAAAGTAATCTATGATATTTTATCCTTATTATATTTGTACGTATGTATGTAATCCTCGTGATTATTCGGCTTTTATTTCTTGTTGATTTATTGATAAATAAAGGCTTAGGCAATTAGTATAATACATTTACAATTTTTTATAGTAATAGGGTGTTGCGATTTTTCACAAAACAACGATATCACATTGCAATTTTGAGGCGAACTTGGCAGAAGTTTTAAGAATGGCACGTCAGGGGAGAGGACGAGAGCGAGGCATCACATATGGCCATTGGGGAGTATTAGATAATGGTGTTAGCTGTCCCCGATATATTCAGTCACCCTATTTTTAGTGGTAGCTTCGATACAAAGACCCTCGAGTATGCAACACGCATGTAAGCCGAATGCACATATTATTGTTAATCACATTATTATATGCATGTCAATAATTTTATTCTGTTTACAAGAATTGTTAATGTTTGAACATCTTATAAATACATTTATTTCTAATACATTTGTTTAACTTATTTTAAAATAGAATCTGTTATAATAATCATATTATTATTATTATTATAAAAGAAGAACTTTGTAATTGATATAATGAAATAATTTCATAAACTAATACAATTTTATATATATATTTTTGTGTTTAAATTTATAACAAAACTTTCATGTGACAGAGCAGAGAAGTGTTTTTATTTTTATTAATAGTTGTGACAAGATATCGATATCAACAAAGGCTTGATTAACTTTCGAAATGAAAATTCAACATGGACGGATACCCACGAGATATTAACGTCTATAGAATGGATCAGGAGGTTTAGAAAGGAAGGAAGGCGGAGGTGCAGTTGAAAAGCGAAGGGGGGAGTTTGGTTGATTTTGAGGGGTTGCTACGGGGGTTGTCGTGGCGTACCCCTGCGGGCTCCCGCTCTCGGCTCCTAGAGGCCAGGGTGGTTTACCCCCGACGACCGTAATACGTTGTACGAGGGGTGAGAGTGCAGCGAGTGTATGCGAGCTTGTGTGCATGCACACATGTTAGAACGCGCTATTACGTACGTGGGTAGCCGCGTGTTTCGTGTATAGTCGACGACATCGATCATAAGTACAGAAAAGAAAGCGTAAATATGTACATTATATTATATTTGTAAAAATTTTAAAATCTAAAAATAATGATTTTTTACTGCTTCTTTTAATCGTTCCGATTTTTAAATACTTTTCTGAATTATAAACACGTAGCTATCATTGTCATTCACAGGTTAAGAAATACGAGAAATATGTACGATTAATCATATTTGTTATTTATATTATTTATATTTGCGATTATTTGAGAACTTAAGCTACATTCTTAATTAATACGATATTGTCAGCTTTGCTCTTGCATTAATATCATTACTTTTGTCGCAAATGAATGTTTGCTTTCGTAAACTTGGTGCACTGTACCACGTATGACATCGAATAAGGCATGCTGTGTTCGACGAAAGGGGACCATTGGACCAAGAATAATCGATAAATCTGCTCTAGAAGGGCGAGCCCATCCCCTATAGTCTGCATCCAAGCGATCTTTAGGATCAGTAACGACACGCTTGCTCCTTGAAAAAGTGTGCCGCGGTATCGCCTTTGAAATATGAACAACGTTCGTATAAGCAGATTTCCCTTTATAATATTTTCATGATTTTGTTACAAAAATGTATATAAACAATAAAAGAGTTGTTTTATTTTATGTTAATGCTAAATGTGATCTCGATATCGCGCAAACAAAGTGTAACGTGAAACAGTTTTAATTTTATGCTCAAATAATTATTAAAATTAGATCATGCTTTTTTTTAATTTTTAAAGAAATCTTTATAGAATGAGATAAGATTTGTGATTTGAGCAAAAAAGTTTAAAATTAAAGGCAAATAATATTTCACATTATTCGTAAAACTAGTATCGAGAAAAAGGGCGAGAAATTCGTACTCTATGTGAGAACCTCTGCGGGGTAAGTCTCACCCTATCCAGTCATGTGTGATGGACCTAAATGGATGAGACGCACCCCTGCAGCGGCTGCTGGCCTATCGGCTGTCCATAATTTTTGCAGCTATTCCAAAGGGTAATATCTGGAGGGTGGGTACATGAGGCTCTCTGCCTCCGAGAGGATAGATACTAAGTACCTACTTGCTCGAGCATTAAAAATGCCGGGGTGCTTTTGCCACGTATGTCTAGACCCCAATCTAGTTCAACTTTCTGCATCCACTATTCTCTTTCCATTGATAGTCAATATAAGATATAGAGAATATAGTTATAAATATATTTTTGGTAATATTTCATCAATCTAAATAAACTTTTTGCAAAATATGTATACGCCGTATGTTTGTAACAAAATTTGATAATTTTAAATTCTTATATATTCATATAAAAACAATTATCTTGATGACAATAATTTTCGAACTTAAAATCAATTTTTCTTTAATAAGAATGTTGAGAAAGATTATTAGTTTAATTTTTTGATATTTTTAGATTAAATTCTTTTGCTGAATATATTTTCTATATTTTTAAAATATTTCACAGCTATTTTTGCAACTCTTAGAAATGCTGTTTTCACATGCAGTTTTATACATAAATATTACGATACATTCGACTCTCCATAGTATGCATATTTCATTGCAAAAAGAGAGACACAAGTTTCTTCGTTATTTAAAAGAGCATGAAAGAGAGAGAGGGAAGGAGAGAGGGAGGAGAGAGAGAGAGAGAGAGAGAGAGAGGAGGGGAGGGAGAGACGAGAGTAGACGACTACGTAGAGTATTAGTTACGGTAGTTACTTACGTTAGTGTAGTAGTACGTACGTTAGTTACGT
>NW_012130129.1:591507-601505 GCF_000143395.1 Atta cephalotes | reverse complement strand
GAGAGAGAGGAGGGGGGGGGAAGAGAGACAGAGTAGCCAACTCGAGATATTACGTAGGTTCATTTCGATGTGAATCGATTTGGCAAATTGGTCAATCGTTGAGGGGTCAGAATTTCAGTAGCGGCTGCGATGACGGGGTAGGAATGCGAGGTTGCTGGTCCGAGGGGGTGGTGTCGGGTTGTACCAGGATGATGGAAGGAGAGACGGTGTAAGGAAATTGTTCCGACGTGTCCACTTCCTCCCGGACTGATGAGTTCCGTTCTGTCGTTGGATGGGAGCTCAGTGGACCCTCGTAAAAAGAAACCGAGAGTCCGGCCCGAACGCTTCGAACTTACCTACCTACGAATTTGATTGGAGAACCGATTTCGTGGATTTTGAAACAGGTCAGCGTAACTTGGTGGATTCGTATTTGAATTGAGTAACTTAACTCTGAAAGCGTTTGAAAGTCATTGAGTGAAAGTTGCAACGAATTGTAAATCAGGAAATAGGTTAATATTGGTCTAAATGTATGTTTACTGTCTTATTCTAAGAAATTTATTTTTTTTTAATTTGGAGCTAGAAAGCCTTTGCAATTTTTAACCTTTGTATTTTTACACAAATGTTTTTCTTTGGAGTTTTTTTTTTACGAACATCTATTTATCGAAAAATAGGAAGGCTTTGTGGTTTTCACACGTTATTTTTTCATATAGACAAAGAATGATTATCATAAAGTTTGACAATAAAATAAATTGATAAATTATCTTTGTCAACAACTTCTTTGTCCCTTTTTTCTGATATTTTAGCTTTATAGTTACATTAGAAGAATAATTGAGTGTTAAAATTTTAGAAAGTTTTGAAATTAACGCCTTTAGTAATTATTTTTAAATTTTATACATTAGAAGATTGGAGGGAAAGCCATATCGTCTTTGTGTGACAGGATTAATTTTAGAGAGGAAGAAGAAGAAATTTTTTTGTTTTAATTTATTAGATATTTATTAGATATTCTTTCATTTTAAGAATGAGATGGTCATTCAAAGCCGTTTCGTAGCTCAAAGTTACTTTTACAGATAGGCGAATTATTTTTAAATTATTATTTGACAAATATTTGAATACCATTTTAACCCTTTTGTCAATGCAATTTTTTACTTTTTTATCACTTATTGTGTTTTACAAGATTTTCGCAAAAAATGAAAAAAAGGTAAAATATGTGCAAAATAGTTGTTTGAAAGGTGAAGCTTTTGAGATGTCACAACGAAAGTCACATAAAAATATAAAAATTTTTACTATTTAAAATTCGATATAGGTATTCATGCATTGACAGAAGGATTAAAAATGTTTAGCAATGTATGATAAAATTTTTCGATTTATTGCTTTTCACAGCGTCCCTAAGATCGATCTAAGAGTCAGTGCCGTGTTCGTAATTTCGCGATATCGTTAATGAAAAAACATGGAAGAAAAAGAATTTTTGATTGCGTGGCTGGTCGGAGAGCGAGTGAAAAATTTCAACACGCAAAGGAACAAAAGCGCGGCCGGGCCCGTTCTCTACGAGCGAAAACAAGTTTCCTCTCGGAAACAAATGCGGAAAGATCGATCCGCGTTCCGCGAAACGACGGCGCGCCGATTTAGCGGCAAACGCGGCCTGAAAATCGGTGGTTTCCGCGAAACAATTCGCCTTTTCAACGGCTCTCGCTGTGCCAATCGACGATTAAACAGCGCCTCGGCGAAACAAACGTGTGCGTGGACGCACTACGTGACGTACACGTGACGGTGGGGTAGGTACTCTTTAATCCACGACAGCAGCCGCGAGCGGGTCGATAACCGATAACGAGGTCGGAGCATTGCGATGCAAAACAGCTCGTTAAACGTTTTTCCTAAGGTCGCACGATGCCGCGTTTTCGCCTTTACCTTCGCCCTCGAATAGCCACGAGCAAAAGACGTTTAGTTCGAAGAACGGGACGCCTCTCGAAGACAACGATTCTGCGTCAAGAGAAGAAGGAAGAGACTCGTCTTCACTGTCGTTGAGAATTCCTCTCGAAAGAGGCTTATTATTTCCGCGATTTCTCGCCGTACAACCTTCTTCGGACTTTTGCAAAATACTATGTAATCCTTGGTTTCATTATAAGAACAATTAGAGTATCGCTAGAGAAGATCAGTGAGGATTCTTTGAATAGTCCTATGGAAGATCTTTTGTTTTTATTTTATTATATTGCTTATTATATTGCGGTACTTCCAGTATCTTTCGAAAAATTCTCTCATTGTCAGTGCTGTTCGATCTGAAAATTCGATTATTATTCATAAAAAAATCACAAATAAACCACAAAAAATTGAAATTATTTGCTCTACATTAAAATTACATGGAAAGGATAGTTTTTCTGAAATATCTAAAAGTTTAGTTAGGTAAAGATCTGAAAATTTTGTTGAATCCATCAAAATAATTACGTAGGACTCTCGACTCTGTAACAATACTGTAAAAAGTTTTCCAGCTAGAGCGTCTTACATAATCATTTTGATGATCTGATAAAATTATTTTCAAATCTGTACGTAGCTAAATTATTAGATACCTTAATCATTCTTTCCATGTAAATAGATTTACTCTTTTCAAATAATGCAATCTTTGCAATTTCTGAACATATCATTCTCCAATATTTTCACATTTTTGTAGCAAAGTACTTGTCTGCATTATTACAGAGATCCAATTTAATACCAGCCAATTTGATACTAGAAATTACTTATTTCGAGTATTAAAAGCACTAAACAACTGCTTTTAATACTCCAAATAAAAAATTAATTACTACGTATTACTACTTCACTATTAAATTTCTGTAAAGGTGGTTTTTCATGATGCAAACAGTAACCATGTATTAGCAGCGTAAACGGGGACCAGTTCGGTTCGCCGATTTGCCTCGACCGATCGCGTTGACACTGCCTCCGCAACCGTGAAGAGACCTTTACGAGCGCGTAATCTAGTGCGTACAACGCGATCTACGTAAACGAAGCGTCCCAGCTCCACGTCCAGTAGCCTCTTTCGCATGCGTAGCGGCTGCGGTTGTCGGTGCGTTGTTGGGCAGGTGAACCGGGGCGAGAGCGACACACAGGAGCGAGTGGGCGGGGTACTTACTAATTGTCCGAGCCCTTCACCCCTCAACCTGACCCCCTCATCAACGCTGATTGCCTAACTCTAGGACCCTCAAACCAGAGTCCTCACGATTCTAGACTGCCGAAGAGGATCGACATCCTCTGGCATGTCGACGAAGCGAATCAACCGCTCCTTCCACGTCGCATTATACTTCAATTGCTTGTTCCAGAGTTCTCGTTGATCCTGTTGTATCGATCTCTGTTTCACTAATTAGAATTGTTGTAATTAATTCTGTTTACTTCCGATTTTATTACATACGTTTATTTGCCACAATAACAACATAATTCAGAAAACAAAGTTTTCCAGAATTTGAATGTTTCGAATCATAAAGATTTTTTCAGTATTCATTTTTAAATGCAACTTTAGTGTAATAACCGAATTATATGTGAATAAAATTATGTTTTTCTTTTTAAGTATATTTTTTTCTTTATGTTTCTGTACTTTTTTTGTAAGGCACTGGAAAAAAATGATAATTTTTGTATATATGATTATTGGAACAAATAAGCTGTCTAACGATTGAAATGATTTTGCATTAAAAATGAAAGAACATTTTACTTGACATCGTGAATCTTTTATATTTGACAAAGTACACGAGATATGAACTATTATAACTTTTGCGAATATATGTATGTAAATTTTGTTGCTGCAATTAACGTAGTTATCTCGAAAAATATTCATTTTCCCTCCGTTTATACTAATTGTGAGATCGCGAGGTCAAACGCGATAGCACGACGTTGCAGCACATAAAATACCAAATGGTTCGCCTAATAAGAGCGGTTTGTTTCAAAATCGCGAATGGAAGTCTGTATATACACCGAAAGTCGATTATTCAGCTCGGGGATCCGCACGTCCGCCCGTTGATTTTTTCCATCCCATGCCGCGGCTGACTCAATTATACATGACGATTCTTTGAGCAAACATTAGTTAGCGCCGGCTGGCTCGCGCGACGGATTGGCTTGGATCGGCTCGCCTCGGTTGATGTGGTGACCCTTCATGGTTGCTTGGTTCCGTTGTCTACTCGTCAACGAACAGCCCCACGGTTACGGGGTGTCAACGCGGTTCTCATTTTCTCGCCGGGGATTAATCCCATTAAGCTTGGTGCAAAGCTAGCGAGATCGCCGAAAGCTGTGCGATCGATCGGTCACTTTTGAAATTTCAGCGCGGATTCGATTCGCGATTTTTAATCAAGGCGGCCTGATCAAGATTTTACATAGCTGCCAGTATGTTACATAGCTGCGTATTGAATTTTTCGCTGCAACGTTTTCGATCCGAAGGTATATATCGGAGACGCGCGTAACACGTCGCACCTGCAACCGGAATGCGAGAATTGAGTTATTCGACGTCACCGAGATTAACTGCGCTCGTACTCTGTGCACCAGTTGACAAACACGACCGGAACAATTCAGAAAAAAAACTATCCCTTACCCCAGGTCGTGTTTCAGCGTGATGCAGCACAGTCCCGACGGACATTTCGCGTCATGCGACATCTCGTCGAATGAGCCGTATGTTATCGAACCGCGGTTGCGTCATGTTTTTATGCCAAATGAAATTAAATGCAATTATTGGCGAAAAATCGTATCTCGCGACAAACGATTCATCACGACCGATTGTGCTCTACGCAAAGAACCACTGACCTACCACCGAGATTTATTTCGACAGATCTGAGAACCGCTGATGTCCCAAACCTATAGGTACTAATACAGATCTCACGCACTCCCCTCGATATAAACCATTCTCCACCCTTGTGTTCACCGTATGGGATCCCTTACGCACACACGAAAGAGACAGAGCGATTGCGCGATGGCACGACCATTCAGATTTAAATCGCGACAAAAAAATATGGATTCCCCTTGCAGCAGCACGAAGTGCGACGTTCCGCTCTCTTTCATATTTCTTCCTTTCTATTCGCGATGCCTGGACTGTTCGACGACACTTCTTCTTTGACACTTTTGAGAATAGATCTCGCGACGATATCGATCATTCTTAGGATATAATAGTGATCGATCGTTAAATTTAACTTTAAAGGTGTGTTGAAAAGGTGTGATTAAATATGACAGACTGTTTAAAATTTTCTTACGTGGATTCTTTCGATTTTATTCGTCTCTCGTTGCATTTCTACTTATTTACATTAAAACTCTGGCTTATAAATAGTATCAATATCTCTGTCTTTTTTGGTCTCTTTCTCTCTCCCCTCTTTCACTCATGTATTCACTTACACATTTATATATACTTTCCATGAACACACAGAATGTAGATAAATCTGTATCTCTCTGTAACTACTTTATTGTCCACGAACTATATACACGGTATATATACAGATTCGTATTACATTTGTCCAAATTTATAAAATTCAGAGAATTTTATAATTTTTTAAAAGAAAATTTATAAAATTCATCGTGAATTTGTAAAACTTGAAACACGCATCCGCAATGGTAGACAAAGAGTCTTTTGACACATCTCGAAATATCCGAAAGCTAATTATTAAAAAAATTGATGATTAATTTTAGTAAATGCATCACATTTTTTAAAACTTTTTCCGTTTTTGTAATTTTGATTCATTCTATAATTTCATTATATAATTTTGATTCATATATAAAACTTATAAAATAAAATTTAATACATTTTAATAAAGAATTCCATGCTCATTATCTTTCCCATCTACCACCACGGGTATACGTTTTCACTAGCCTTCTTCCAAGATATTCGGGACGTCGTTCTTGCGCTACTTGAATCTACGATTTCGAATACGGCCTCCAGACTTTCGCAGGTGACTGTGAGATTTTCGTCGGCGTCGGACTTCTGTGCGAGTATGTTTCGGAGATGAGCGTAGTGGGTGCCTTCAACTCGTTTCTCGTGCCTTCGATTGGTTTTTTAGGATTTCTGTCTGGCGACGATGATGACGAGGAGGTGGTGGGTGGCAAGGTGTTGTGTCGAAGAGGCACGAAGGCACTTCGAACCTCTTCAGTTACGGACTCGCCACTACCAGATTCGCTAGGGCTGGGCGACGTTCTGGGCGACGTTTTTGGTGACGTTCTGGGCGACGTTTTGGGTGACGTTTTAGGCGACATTCTGTGTTCCGGACTCACCGGAAGTAGGATCGGTGACATCGGGTGTGCATTGGCTGTCGGTATCATGTAATCGTGATAACTAGTAGTGATGTAGTCTACTACTGGATACGATTGCAACATTGGCGCGATGGACGTATTGAATAGTTCGGGGGGCGATGGTCCTAAGAAAAAAAAAAAATCGGTTAATCTCGGCCGTTCGTTCGGCGGGGGCGAATGTAGTAGTAAGTCGCATTGTTGTTACAACGACGAAAGGGATGTACGTGGCTGCGGGAAAGCGGGACGAGGGGACCGTAGAGGGGTCCGTTGTGGGAAAAGAGAGCTCAGACTCACCCCTCGGTCCAGCTCACGGAGTATGAATCATCGGCAGGCGTCGCGAACTCGACGAAATCGATAACACGGATTCTCTCGTGAACGCGGACTTTCTGTTAAGACTTTTTTTACACGTTCGCGATACATAGAGGTGTGAAATATTCCCCCCCCCCCGCTTCAATCTACTTTTTTCCTTTCTTTCTTTCCTGAACGCAGTGACGTCGCAATATTTTACCTTTAAACATATGATGCGGCAAAGTCCAGGCTGTTCCGAAGTACGTAGCATCCAACCAGGGACTGAGTAAACCAAGTCCATGAAAACCGGCGCTATACTGATAATCTGTAAAATAAATCGGAGATGCTCGATTATATAAACATGCGCTAACGACCAGATTCGAGCGTTGAAAATAGATTTCATCGTTTCTTTCGATCTACGCGCTCGGCTAATATTTGAAGTTTTACGATCCACCAGATTCTCTCGCAGTATTTATATTGTGGGCTGTGCGTTATAAAATTTGTGAGAAATAAGGAGACATGTAAAGACGTTACAAGAGGATCTTATTATTCAAAGAATGAAATCTCTGTGACATGAAATCACTAACGAACTGATAAACGCTAGAAAGAAGGAACTCGGCCACCCAAGATCTATAAAAGCGAAGATTAACGGTGCTTCTCCCCCCCGGGCGATCCGGAGGAGCAGTTAGTGTATCTCTGTTTATACGAGCGTGGCATAAAATCCGTTATTACGACGTGGCGCGGGTTTTCGTGGCGCGGCACATGCTACCGCCATATGCGGTGCGATAAACAAACGCGTAAACGCGGCTTCTTTTGCAGGCGTTCCATCTTTCCCCGTCGCCTTCGCCGCCGCCAGTTAGTATCCTCCATGTCTCTCCTTCTGGTTTCTTTCCCCGGGTGCCGACCAATAAACAGTTTGACTTCAGCCCGTATCAGACTACTGAAGTCCATAACACGTAGAA
Source organism: Atta cephalotes (assembly GCF_000143395.1). Classification (NCBI taxonomy): domain Eukaryota; kingdom Metazoa; phylum Arthropoda; class Insecta; order Hymenoptera; family Formicidae; genus Atta; species Atta cephalotes. Next base: position 594,036 of record NW_012130129.1, on the reverse strand, counting down.
AAATGTAAAGCAATAGAAGTAAGCAATAAACAAATTAGCCAATCACAATAGAATGTAAGGCCATTGCCAATGTTACTTCACATTTTCTATTGTGATTGGCCAATTCACTTACTGCTTTATCATTTTCTCACCTCATAGTTGATTCTTATATTTAATGAACTCTCTATATCACCTAAGCTTCAAGTCTTAACCTGAGAAATTGATCAATCACAGTCGAATGTGAAAAGAATTATCGATTATGGTCAATTTTTAGTGCTTGACTTCTGATTACTAATGTTTTATTGTAGGAAATCTCTTAAGCTTAGATATAATAAATATAGGCTTGTAGAAAACTCCTCTTATATTTAAGACAGGCTTAAATATAATTTTAAGATGTCAAAAGCCAATCACAATGCCACAATTAGCATCTTAAAATATTACTTCATTTGATTTTAAAATAAGAATCGACTATAAATACCGGCCTATGTGTTTCTGATTTAACTCCGCGGATCAATCCAACCGTCAACTCTGACTGTCGACCTATAATGTCGGACTAATTATAATGAGTCAACCTCATTGTTATCGGTCTATTATGGGTTGGCAATCAGAATCAGCGGTCAGATCGACCTACAGAGTTGGTAGTCTGATACAGGCTTTACAGTAGGCTGCACAACGACCACGATCAACTGGCGGAGCGCGGCGGCATTTTTAGGGAAAATAAACGCAGCAGCTAAAGAGCATACCGCCGACGAAGACCTCGTTCTCGCGGCTTGACACGATGCCAGGTCTCGCTGTGTCTGTGTGTATGTCGATCTATGTGTGCGTGTGTATGCTGCATGTGCTCTTGCGCGGCGTGCATGTGCGCGCGCTCGCCCGTGCACGTGCGAGCCGACGCTCGGTGTCGAGGGCTCGGCACCGTTCAGCGGCACCGCCACCACCTCGCGGTTTGAGGTCCACCAGATATACGCCGGATTATTAAACGCCCGCGAGGCTCCGACGCCCGTTTGCGGATTCCGCGGTGGTCACGGAGCTTCCGACGACTTTCGGACCCGTCGGTTGAATACCACCCCCACTTCTAACAATATCAAATCCGAGTCCCACCCCCTCAGCGGACTGTTGAATTGTATTTCGTGATTACTATTTTCTCGCGAATTGATGCGAAGAAATTTTCAATGCGATTTATTTTGAATATAATTCACGCTCTATCATTTTTACAATTCCCGAAATTTTCTAAATCAATCTCTATATTGTCTTTTATTCTAAACTTAAATTCTACAATAAGTATTGTATTCGGTATTGTACGTTATTATTAAATTACACGATATACTTTCATGTTCTGACTTTGTTTTTCAACAATAACTATCGTAAATTACTAATAATACGATAAAGTTAAATATATCATGTTTGTATATCGACTTACTCGACTTGGACCTTGGTTCGCGTGGTCCATCTACTGTAACCTTGATAGCTTTGGCATACGTGGCTACTTGGAACGGTATTGTGTTGATCTGGATCGTTAGAGTAAATGATTTTCCTGTAAACGAAAGCGAAGTGTGCTCGCTTAAAATTTTGTGGATACTTGAGAAAGTCGTATATGTGCGAATATATAAATTCTTTTTAGCTTACCTCTTCCACTGCGACCGACGAATCTAAGATCGTTGAACTTGGCGACCTGACTCTTCATGATTGCTGTACAATTCCTTAGTTCGCCACAACAGTTTTCGTCGTTACCAGCTTTAATGGTAACTTGGGTACCATCCGCGACTTCGTCGAGAGCTATGACCTTGAATGCTACCGGAAGAGACTTGTTTGATCTCCAATGAGACGGTAACGAGCTGCACATGATAGTGGGGCTTCCTGTCGTTACCAAATCTCCATGAAATCTTCGAGCGGTTTCGTGGATTGATCGAAAGGGCTCCCCCGCACCCGACGGACCATCCCGCAGATGCATTTTTTTAAATTCGGCGTCAAGATTAAAAGGCGAAATTTTTAATGTTATTTATTCAAACTATCAATTCAAATTATCAAATCAAACTCCTATGTGCAAACACTTTAATGAACACGATTAATCACTGTTGTTCTTTGTTATTCACTACCACATTCGAACAAATAGTGATAAACACACATATTTCTTTCTGCTTCTCTCTTTCTCTCTCTTTTAGTGAAGAAGCATTGTGTGCTTCTGATTTGAAGTTCTGTTTCGATTGCACCTTCGCACGAACTGGTAAAATGTTAAAGCAATCCGACGCGCACTCGATGCCGGCTGAGCGGATTCTAGTTTTTCGCAGCCGTAGCCGCAGCTATTTAGGGGGGATTTTTCTCCCCTCCAATTTTTCCGGAGCCCCACCCAGAGCAAGCGCGTCGACCAATGAGGACGGCGGTCGTGTTGTGGCCTCCGCGGCTCGCCGCCTTCGCCCCTAACCAGGCTTAGGGGGTGCTTTGCGAAAGGGGCTGCCTGCTTGCTGCCTGGCTCGCGCGAAGGGTGGCTTGGCGCCTCCGCTCTTCCTTAACGTACCCACTCGACCTCTTTCCGCCTCTCTCTCTCTCTCT
>NW_012130129.1:587942-588971 GCF_000143395.1 Atta cephalotes | reverse complement strand
ATANANANANANAGANANAGAGTAGACGTANNAGAGAGAGAGAGAGCGAGAGAGAGAGCGAGAGCGAGAGAGCGCTATAGTTCTCTCATTTCCGATTTTCTTATTCAATATGATTTATTACCAATCTGTCCAAATTAATGAATGAATCTCGATGCTGACAATTTATATCAGATTTCAAAATAGACTATTTCAATGAATTTTTATTTTGTCGCACGCGAAAACAGAAATATAACTAAAAGTTACAAATTAAGCGATAAAAAATATGTAAAAAATAAGGAGTAATGTAAACATGACATAAAAAAAACATTAACTTATAAAAATTTAGTAGAGATATTAGCATGTAGTAAAGATATTAGCATGTAGAAAATATTTCCGTTGAAATTTTGCAAAAATAACATCTATTTCAATTTACAACAATAGGAAATATTTTTCTACAGCATTAAAAATTAATTTCAATAAAATTAAAATGTTTATGTTTTAAATTTAATGCTTTAATCTCTAGTATGCAGCCTTAATGCCGGCTGACTGTAGCTTAAGTATCTAATAAATATTCGTTTTGGACCAAGATACTTTAAAACGCGCAGTATATGAGGACAACGCATATAATACAAGCGCGCTAATTTGAAGTCCATTAAAATGGATATTTTGCGAGAGATAATAAATGAACAGCGTGTTTTATACGCGTTGCGTTTGTGCACGTATGTGAAAATGTTTATTTTACGCACTTTACACGATTTTGTTCTGGGAAAACCAAATTGTTTATATTTTTTCATGCTTTTAAACTTGGCGTGGTCACTTTGAAACATTGTCATTGGTAACTTCTTTGGGGTGAATTAAAAATTAATGCGTTAAACTGTAAAGCAGTTCTGCAAAAATGATTGTTCAATAATAATGCAAACATCACATAGAAATCCTTTTGTTATTTTACCTTTTCAATCTAATATATCAGTCTAATGTTTTAGATATATATATATATATATATATATATATATCTTCTTGTTTATTCTTCTTAATTAAGGTAGGTAAGTT
>NW_012130129.1:585015-587778 GCF_000143395.1 Atta cephalotes | reverse complement strand
ATATATATATATATATATATATATCTTTCTGTTTATTCTTCTAATTAGGAGGATTATTAGCGTTTTAGAATGATTGTGTTGAAACTGAAAATTTTTCGGCTTTAAATCATATCTGAAATAAATTAATTTAATATAAGAATATATAATGTATTATTTGAAACATATCTAACTTTGATCGTTCTTGGCTTTCTTTATCGTATTCACACATACGGTTGTGCTTAAAATTCTTAACTCCGAATTTATAATAAGTGTTTTAAACCTTAAGCCATAAGAAATTGACCAACAATCGAATACGAAAAGAATAATTGGTTATGATTCGTCCATTCCTTATGGCTTAAAACTTAAAAATCTATTGTAGATCCAAGATAAATGGTATTATAGACAGATTTGTCCTTGAATTCGTTTTTGAGATAACATTTCTAAAAGGTTTGTGGTATTTCTGTGTGACAGTACAAAACTCAGAATTCTTTTTTTTAACATTTTCAGATTTTAAGAACTTTCTTTTCATCTTGTATCGTTGGGAAAAATCTGGATAATGATAAGTTTTGAGTTTATATCCTTTGATTTTATTAGAATCGATAAACAAAGTTACAGACTTTCTACAATAAACCATTATCTATTAAGTTTAAGTTTTAAGTCGTAATAAATTGATCAATCATAGTCAAATGAGAAGAACAATCGGCTATGATTAGTCAATTTCTTACGGCTTAAGACTTAAAGATAATGGCTTATTGTAGAAAGCTCATTAAATTTGGAGATATTAATATTTTATACACTATACTATAAATAATATTCTATACACGTATTTCTCATTTTTTAGGTTTTTTTAAATCAATATTTAGAGCATTTCGAATTTTTGCAATTAATAACACTTGATATGTCGAAAAGACAAAGCAACGCGGTATTATTTTATGGCACAGAGCGTCGACTGTGATGATACAAGTAATTAATAGCCCCACTCTCGACGAGAAAGTCAAACAAAGCCGTAAGATCATGACATTCTGCGATTCATAACAACGAGGACTAATTTCTTAAAACATCTCTCTGTATATTAGGCTTCCGTTTCCTTGTCAGTGCCCAGCAAAAGCTTCGTCTGTTTTAATACCGTATAATGCCGTGCACGCGTATCAAAAACTATAGAGACTCGCGTTAAATGTCATATAATGCCATAGCTTGGATTTTTTAAAAGATTCAATGTCTCTCTCAATGGAAATGGATTTGTTAAAACTGATATCATTATCGATTATTATATAAATATATCTACAATTATAATTATGTGATAAACATAATTATCTAATTCTTTCTTTCAGATGAAATAATTTATTAAGGTACTTTGGACATTGCTTATTGCGAGAAAAATTAATACTGGAATTATTACTTATTTATTAATTACTAATTTCGAGTAGATATTAAAAGCACTGACAATAAATAACAGCCATTTTTTAGTATAAAAGGTGCTTTGAATATTAAATATGTTATATGTATACTAGAAAATAATAATTTTGAGTATTAAAAGTATTGTTTAGTGCTTTTAATACTCGAAATATGTGAGTAATTTTCAGTATTAAATTGGATTTCTGTAAGGGATGTCAGTTGAAAGTAACAAGAATCGCAACCCTTCTAGGCTTTCGTCTCTTAACAGTGGCTTACGTAACATGTTGGAGTCGCATATCAGAGTCGCGGAATTTTCGCGGGGATGGATACCTTTCGCCGAGAGAGGATACATGAGAGATACATGCGAGAGAAGCAAGAGGATGATGGGAAAGGTGGCGTGCGGCGAGAAGAGAGCGAGGGCACAGAAGTTAACACGAGAGAGTGCATTGTGTGCGGTGAGCGAACCGGAAGCGTCGCCATACTGCGTATCGTCCCGCGTCGCTTTTGTTTCCGTTTTCGTTATCCCCGATCATTTTCTGCCCCTGTGCTCACCCCCGCTTCGTCCGCCGCCACTATGTTCTTTTGTTTCGTCCGGTTCTCTTTCGCGAGTCCTCCTCTCGTCAGGAGCGCACTCGTACGTTAAGTTCAGTACGGCGCGGCGCGACAAAGGGGAGTTATGTACGATCTTACGCGACGCATTCCTATCGCGCTTTTCTCTCTATCTCTCTTTCTCTCTCTCTCTCTTTTCACAAAGCTGGCGGAGTCAGGAAAAATCGTGGATCGTGGTGTATGAATTCGCGTATTCTTCTTCTCCGCACAGTGTATATTCGAACATTCGACATTGCAATTTAATTGGTGATGGTTAGTAGATTTGCAACCTTTCTCTCTCTATCTCTCTTTCTCATTTACTCTTTCGTAGCACTTTACTTGTCTACAGTAAGCTTTAAATTTCCCCGACGATGTTACACGTTTTTCATGGATTTACGCTCGACCGTGCTAGCTGATGGAAGTTCTCGGCACTCCGTTCGAAAAACGCAAACACGCATTAGGGACGCGTGGATCCGGATTGCGTCAGGTTAATGGCATTATTCCATATTTTTCCATAAAACGCAGCAAGTAAAAGCCATCGCGTTCGCGATCCCATCGGGTCGCATCGCTCTGCGATACCCTATCCTTTGATACCCATTATCACCGTCCAGTTACCTGCCATTAATACGCTATATCGATGCCTATTAGTCGGCGCACCTAATAACCTACAACCCGACTATAATGCCCTCAACACGAGACAGTCTGGATTCCTGTATACCCGTAGCGCATTCTCGGACCGAATGCCAAACTCGCTTATACCAATAAACGTATCTCCGTCTATATCACTCTCTCTCTCTCTCT
>NW_012130129.1:571678-581498 GCF_000143395.1 Atta cephalotes | reverse complement strand
TATATATATATATATATATATATATATATATACGGAGATTGATTTCATATGATTCTGCAACGACACGCTGACTGAGTTTTTAACCGAGCCGAGTTTGCGACAACGCGGTCTCTTAAATTTGCGTCGTTTAATATTCAAAAATACGTCTATAAAATTCTGGACGACATCGAATAGGATCCAGTATGTAAAGTCTTATACATCCCGATAGATGGAGATGGGATTTTTATTTCAATCTGCCTGGATTTACGTGGATTTCCATCAGTTTGATTTCATATGGGTATAGAGTTTTTCTCGTGGCAATTTTAAAAATTTGGATATATTCACTTTTATCCAAATTTCCCAAACTTATGTTTGCATTTCATACATATCGTCTCAATGACTAGTAATACCTGTTGAAATATAAAGCAATCGCATATTATAGTGTTGTTTATTATTTGTTAGTTCTGGGCAAAAATTATGACAAAAGGCATTCAACGTCTAGAATAACAATTTTACTAAAATTTTAAAGATTTATGTAGATACAGATTTGAAAATAATTTTGTTGGAAACTAAAAATAGTTACATAGAAACCTCAAGCATGATGAGCAATGTTGCAAAAAGAGATTCTAGCAATCATTTTGAACGTCCTACATAATTATTTTAATAATTAAAAATTATTAGGTCTATATCTCGCTAAATTTTTTTTAGATAAAACAGTAAAATCATTTTTTCCGTGTATATATATATATGTACAGCGAGAGAAAAAAATTATTGGAATAATCATAATTTAATTATAATTGATAGTCATTTTTTAGGACAACCATAAATTTATAATTGTTTTGACCATATAAATTATAGTAATCTGAACTCTAAAAAATTATGATCATAACGATTAATATGTATTCATTCAACTAATTGTATGGTTATCTTACACATAAATTATATTTGCATATAGTAAATTATACTATAAAATGTTATAACTATACATATAAGATTATTGTTATTAACATTATAGCAATAATAACTATAAAAATGATGCTCCTAACCATAATTATTTTAAATAAATAAAACAATTTAATCTTCGAAAGTTAATCCTCGAAATAAAATAAATATGGTAATAATATAATGGTTTTTGGGAATTGGTACTGTAAGCGGTGCGCAATAAATATATATTTTCCTTAAAAACTAATTATTTGTTTGATATTTAAAATTTGAGTAGACATGTTTCGGCTAACTTTTTAGTCATCTTCAGTAAAAACGATTACAAAAATCTTTATAATTATTTTACCATGCAAATATACGATATACTTTTCTTTCAGTTTACTCTGTTAAAGAGAAAACATTTGCTAAAAGATTGTATTAAAGTGTTGATAGACTCGACTTAAAGACAATACTAAGCCTTGTTTTTGAAATCCCGTATATCAACGCACGCGTGCATTCGTGCCGTATGATCGATGCCCCGGGGCATTATTACTTGCAGCCCCTTATCTAGTATTGTTACGAACCCTATGCGGAGTAGATATAGGGCGAGAGCAATGGATTGAAGAAGAGAGGGAAAGAGAAAGGGAACGCAATATGTGTGGAAAATCGCTACTACGTGACAAATCTTGATTGAACAATTTTAGTATGACGCACGTGGTACTGATGAAGCTTAGAAATCCGATAGAGTCGTCGTGAGCTGAGATGTCAGATATATATTTCCGCTTATCATTGTTGTATATAATAATAATAATGAAGTTACGTCTGACTTAATGAGATACGCAAGAATTGTGTAATTGAAAGTAATTGAAAGTAATTAGTAATAACAAATTGTTGCATAATAGATTTTTAATATATTTTATTTAAATATTTTATAAGAAATTTTTAAAAATTAAATAATAGTATATATTCTACACATATATACGCGTAATATATAGTAGTATTACGAGAATTATCAGAGACTATCTCATAATCAAGTAAGACCGAAGACAATGTAATCCGGGACGGCTCATCGAGTCAGGATAGAGAAGGGAGTTAGATTCCCTCTCGGTATTGCCTCATTAATGCTCGTGCCTTCCTCGAGCCTTGGGCGATGTGATAACCCTTCGACGGTCTTCCGTCCCTTTAAGTTCTAGTGCTAACTCCTAAGTAAGGTCACCCAGCAATTTCCGGTAGCCATCTTCACCCAACGTGTATCTTAACTGTGGTAGTTGAGAATTCGCGAGGGACACGAACGCACGTGTGACAGGGGCAGAAGTGAGATTTCGAAAACGCGGGGATTGCGAATGGCTTGCTTGAATTAGGGACGATGTGTCTGAGCAAGTTGTTTGGTACCATCTAGTTAGATTAGAGGCGCTATCAGTATGGAAAATTTATCGATTAATATTGCGACAGAATGTAAATTTCTCTTATGCGAAACAGAAATCATATATTTTTTTTACATTTTTATTTCTCTTAACTGTTTTTAACTTTATAACGTGACTGTCGTCATTGATCATTTTTTTTTTACATGTCTCTTTTCGTCATGTTGTCAAGAGAATACTATATTCTATTTCATGTCTGGTCGTTTGTCATTGCAAAAAACATGGTATGTATTTTTCGAAAGTTTATAGCAAATTCTTCAAAAACATAGGAACGTTTGGAAAATACAAATCATAATCTTGCGCAACGATATGCGACATTCGTTTCAAGAGGAAGTGAATACGGTTGATCTAAAATTTTGTGATTTGTTCGGACCAACGAGGGTGTTTTTACAAAAAGTAATGACGGTAGCAACGATAATAATCCGTTTAATTGGCGCCCCGACCAAATCCAGGCACAATGGGATTAATTTGAACCGGCAGCGCTGTTCGCAGCATCGGTCTCCCTCCACCGCGCATGATTTATTTTATTAGAGTAGCTGCGCTTCGGTCCAACAAGCTGGCCATCATTAGAATCGTAAAATGCGGCGCGAACTGGCGTTCGCGTAAAACACTAATGAGACGCGGCTTAGTGGTTATGAATTTAAAGCGATTTCAGCGGAAGGAGAGTTGACTCGAAATCACTTTATCCTTTCGACATAAATATTCACAATCTGCGTAAATAACGAGTTTAAGGTGTATTCTTTACGTAGTAATTCACATAAAAATTCTCTCTTATTATTGTAACTTGGATTATCACATTGACGTTATTTACGCTTTTCTGTTTGTTAAATTTAAACGCTTAACTCTCTTTTGACTCTGCTATTTAAAAAGGTCATTACAATTTTTATTTTTATGACTAATACTGCGTTTTTATGTACTTTTCAACTCTTTTTGAATATTTATTCATTTTCAGTTACATTATTTGTAATCGCACGATAGATCCTCTTAGCATTACTTTTAACTTACATTGGAGCTGGAGAAATAATCTGAATTGTAAATTCGAAGAAGAGCTGAAGCATTTGAAAGTTTTTTTTATATTTTTAAATATAACTGATTTGAATTTGCGCTCCACTATTTTATTTGACTTGTTCTATTTGCCCTGCACAATTTTCTTTTAATTCTCTCTTATCATATTTAAATGTAATTGTACTAGAAACTGATAGAAGAGAGAATGAAAAGAAAATACAAAGCAAATACGAGTCAAGAACAATAGTGGAACGCAAATTGTACATTTAAACGTAACTGTACTATAGATTGATAAGAGTTCCAAGGATGTGGAAAGGCGCTTGAAGGATATAATCAGTCCTTCCTAATACAATTACGTTGAAACTGATAAGAGAAAATGAAAAATAATACGGAGCAAATAAGAATCAAGCGCAATAGTGCAACACAAAATTGCACGTTTAAACGTCGTAATTGTATCAATCTAGTACAATTACATTTAAACGTAACTAGATTGATAAGTGTCCGAAGGATGCGCTCAAAGGATATGTCAATTCCACCCGAACGTGAAAGGACATCCGGTCGAATGATCGCCGCGAATAGTTTAGGGTGGATTCTCACCCGGGACTTTTGGGCGGGCGGGAGTGTTAATTCCATTTTAACGCTCGTTCTCTTCCCGCCGGATCGAAACTACCCTCTAAGACCGTTGCATATTTCATGACTCGAGGAACCCGAAGTCTGAAGACTCGGCCCGATTTATAATTCATCTTCGTTCTCGACTAATATCGATTGGCGAGAGTGGCTTTGACGAACTTACTTAGGTTCTTAGGGATATGCACCCTTTATTTGCTCCTTGTCTTCATCCCGCATATCCTATTCTAAAATGATTCTTAAAAAGTAAGCGGTCAAATATTTGCTGAAGTAGTTGTTCCTACAGAATTCTTATACGAACGGCAAGCAGATTACTCTTCTTACATAAGATCCGATTCGATAGGCTCAATAAAATATTTAGTTTCGAGTTAAACTTTTTTTTTTTGATCAAGACGCAATGCGAAGAGGATGACAAAATAATCGGGTAGGATTACATCACAGACGCCATTGTGGCCCCCACCGATTTCAAGTGGATCACTATGAACTCTTGAAGAAGCGCAAACATTTGCTGAATCTCTTTCAACTGTTCAACTGTTCTCGATGCCTTTCCTAAGATGAAAAACGATCTATCGTAACGATAGGGCGCGCGATGTATCATGGTATCCCACAGACAAACGTGTCATGTGTGCAAACATAATCGGAGGGGCCGCTTACCCCAGATGCAGTGTGTAACAAAAAAAAAATAATTCCCATGACACATCCCAAGACCGCTTTTGTGTCATTCTGACGTGTTAATCGTATAGGCCGTGTTTAGTTGCAATTCGCTCGGCCGTGGTAAATTCTTCAAAATGAAAATACGAGAGAATGAAAGAAGAGGAGCAGATGCATGTCGAATCTGGAAATGCGTCAATAACTACGTACACGCGCATGGATTTTTTACATGATTAACTAAAGTAGTCATTCGATTAATCTGATCATACATTGTATTCTGCGAATGAATTAAATCATACACGATATTTTATATTCCGAGCGTACATCTAATACTTAAAAAAATTGACTAGTCTTTGTCATGTCAAACGAAAAAATCAGAATTGTTTCTGAATTATAAGCGCCGGAAAGTCCGATTAAATTTCGCGGAGATTGGACAAAAACGATCAGAGGAATTATATTTTTACGTATTCAATACGATCTCGTGTATAGGAATTTCTTTAGATTTGATTTATCGTGCGTAATTCATGGTACCGGTTGTAAGCGATAATTCTGGCAGCTTAATCAACTGCAATTTTTTATATGCAATATCTGATAAAAAAATATATGTATATAACAGATAAAAGCAACGTCGCAGAAAAATTGTGTCAGGAAAAAGTTAGCGGATTTTTACGATTCAGCTAAAAGCTCGATGATTGTTTTGCAAGTGTAAACGGCGTTGAAATAAACGTCGGAAAAAATCTGGTATTTTTTACGAAGTCGATGCCAGTGATCAAATCGGATTAGGCTGTAGCTTAGACAGTATATGCTGAATCACTGTACAGCTAATCTGTTTTTCAAGCATTTGAAATGATTAATCATCGTCAAAACTTTTGTATTTTTTCATTTTTTAAAATTTTAAATCTAGTAATCTTTCAAGATAACTTCATGAAAGTTTAAGCAGATGTATATGTCACTCTTGTAATCCTTGCAAATATTTATACTTTATGTTAATATTCATATTTTTTATATAAAAATAAATACTAAGTATATACACATTACACATGAAAGTTGTGTGAAGAATATTTTTATTTAATAACATGTTAATATATTTTATTGAGTGTACTAGTTATTATTTTTATTACTATAATACAATATTTTAACTTAAAAATAATGACAAAAATTTCATTTTTTGTATAAGTATACTTTAAGTATTCAAGATGATTTATGTAAAATTTTATTGCGATATAAAGATTCGTTGTTCTATAAATAAACAAATACATTTTATTTATTGAATAATTAATCTTTGTATTGTAATAAAAATGATCTTGATACTTAGAGTATTTATGCAGAAAATTGAGATATTTATAATTATCTTTTACATCAAATTTGTAACAATAATGACAGATACAGTAAATAAACTATAAAAATATGTATATTGTTAAATAAAAAGATAATGTTATTCACATAACTGATTTATATGTTACGTAAATTTTTAGTATCAATTTTCATATAGAAAGTATATAGATAAAATATCGATTTCAAATTTTTTGTGGGGATTATATAAATGACATTTCTTGAAGATAAATTATTGCCAAAATACATCAGTTAAAGAGGAAAAAATTTGAAAAGATAGAAATGTACTGTCAGAAAAGGAATATACTTCAGAATATATTTCAGACAGAGAAAGCTAATTCTAAAATCAGTTACAGTTAGGTTAAGTAAATATTTTAATACAAAAAAATAATTTATTGCTTTGAAAGAAATATTATTGGGAAGTGCTCACAAAAAAATAACAAACAAGGAACAGAAAATAAGAATTTCAACATATCAGAAACTAAAATGTATTTCACATGCTTTCTGATAGGTTGAAGTTCTTATTCTTTGTTCCTGTTAGTTGCAAAAGAATTTTTCTAAGTTCCTGAAGAAATTAATTGCCTTTTGTGATCACTTCTAATCAATGTTTGTGTTAAATAAATTCTTTTCTTAATTTATATTTTTTTTCATTGATTTGATCCGAACTAACCGTATTAAATCCATATTAGGTATTCGAGCTCTAATAAAGAAAAAGTTTTTTGTCATTTAGGTCTTATAGTAAAAAATATCCGATATAATATATCATTTGCTCTGAAGTTTCTCGATGTATTCTACTAAAAAACTACCTTTAACAAAGAAAAATTAGCATCATTCTCGAATGTTTCTTGCTTGGCATAGATGACAGAAAGAAAAGCACAAAGAAGGGAAGCTTCCACGACGATGCACTTATGCGGCGTGCTCGAGAGGGGAGTGCGTCGTCGTCCTTTGTGCGAATCGCTCACCTGATTTAACGCGGACATAGCGGTACCGAGAGGAGTGATACCTGACAGATGTTTTGGGATTTCTTCGGTTCCACGAGACCGCACCGGGCCGGTAAGACTTTGAAGTAGCCGTTCCCGTTGCCGACGCCCTTCGATGTGTCACGGCTGTCGAACACTCTTCTTCGTAGACCTCTTCAAGCTCTCCAATCGGTCAACCGAGGCATGTCTAAGTCTCTGTTACCCTCGTTTCTCGTTCCCTATGGGCTACCGAAAAAAACCGGTCGCGTGGCTCGTAATCTGAAAGCGATGGTGCTTAACGCAAGATGGAGCGTTTTTTTTCAAGGATAGTTATAATCATGCCTTATAATATTAGAGTTTCTTTTTTATTGATATATTAATTATATATATGTTTATGTTTTTCTCAAACTTTTATATTAAATAATATACTTCATATCAAAGATTAAATATTAAAAATCCTTTCAACGACGCTCATATATTATAAAAATAATTTCAACCCAGGTCTAAACAAATATAAATGAGCAAATTTGTTCGGATGTGCATAACTAACAATTTTATTATTCATATTAAAACAGTACATTTCGATTTAACTCAGTCCTCTTCAGCTGTAGATGTATATATGTACGCATTTTTTTACAAAGAAACTAATCCCACGCATAAAATATTAATATAAGGATTATCTCATATTTCTTAATACTTTTAAAAAACAACGACCTCATTATAACTTATTTTTAGATAGTCAAATTATAAATTGATGTGTTGCAATAGTCTCGCCAACTACTGAGGAATTGATTAAAAAAAAAAAAGAAAAAATGCATACATATATACAGCTACAGCTGAAGAGGACTGAGTTAAGTCGAAACGTACTGTTTTAATATGAATAATAAAATTAATTATGCACATCCAAACAATTTGCTTATTTATATTTGTTTAGACCTGGATTGGAATTAATCAATTTATTAATACTTCATATTTATTGGAGTAGAAAATTTTCTGCTGCTTGCAGTATGAATTGCAATTAGTTATCGAGATAAAGAGATTATTTTATCAGAGCTTTAATATCAGAGCTTCTTTTTTTATTGATATTTTTATTATATGTATGTTTCTTAAAATTTCATGTTAAATCAACGGAGAGAATTTTCTTTTAAAATTTATCCTGAAAATATGGTAGTGGTACAATATAATATTTACAAATTTTTTATCATGCACTTCAGTAAAATTAATCAAACTTATTTTATACTTTATTGTAATTTTATTAATGAAATTAATGAATGAGAGAGATTTACATTAAAATTCTTCGAAATATAATGTCCCACGACTACTATTATATTTTCAGAATAAACTCTAAGAAAAACTTCTTTTCGTGTATCTTTCATTTTTTTTTCATTTATTATACTTATTTAAATGGAAAGTATTCAATTTTAATTTCTGCTGCTTTGCAATGTAAATTACAATTAATTATTAAGACATTATTTTAACATAATAATATTAGGAATATAATAAGAATGTTTTTTCACTTTACATTTCGTAACCTGCTTTCGCGATATAATATATCGGCATTCGTATGCGACACTGGCGGTAGCAGCGGCGTGTGCAAACCAGTAATTCCATTGCGTATGAATCGCAAAAGCCGGACTCGGCTGGGAGCCGTTGCAACTGTATCATTTCCCTCCCCCTTCACCTCCTATCTCGGTCGCGCGAAAGTTATCGAGTAATCAGTCGCGTATTGTTTTACGAGCCGCTGAATCGGAACGCCGATTGGACCGGCGATCACATGTGCGACACCGATGATGGCTGCCGACTAATTTGGCGACCAGAGAGAATTAAAAAAAAAAGAATGAAATAGAATAGAAGAAGCCACACGAGACATTTTTACTCATGGCGACCGACCGTTCCACGTGGCTGGCCACCGGCCAAATCGGCGGGACTCTTGGTCACGATTTTTATGCCGTGAATAAAATCGCTAGGCGATTTTATTTGAAAAATGTTCCTAACGTGCGTGCGGTACGGAGGTGCCTCTCGGGCGTTTTCGGAACGACACTACGATGGTCGAAGACCTTCAACAGGTGGTGTTTAAGTTTCCTGAATTTAATAAGCTACTCTCTCGCGAGAGTGTTACTTCTCTTACGAAAATAACGATATTGAAAGCCGCGGGCATTTTCCATTGCCAATTATTATGTTTATCTGGAATATGTTTAATCGAACCACTCATCTGTTTTTTTCTTTTTAATAGCCGAATTACTTTAACTGGACATTTTTACAGCTATGTTTATTTTAAAAACCAATAGCTCGTTAATTTGTTGCTAGTGATTAAAATATGTTTTTTTTCATGTTGGTTACGCCGATATAGTTAACGTCCATAGAACGCTTTAGTATTTCTAGGACACTGCCCTTGTGCAAGTAGGACGTCGCACGAATAATGGACACAGTGATCTATATAACATTTTCAGATGGTTTCGAGGATATTTGTCGGATTGTCGGGGAGAAAACCACCCGCCGTGCCGTTGATTAGCGGTCGAATCAGTCGTAATTGTCCGTAACCGAAATAGAATTATCGATCGATCCTCTTGTCCGAATGTCGTGTGTAGTTCGCAAGTCGCGACTCACTGAGCTACAGATTGATGAAAAAGTCATAGTTTTAATATGTAAGTGTAATGTCAAACATGCACATACATAAAAGCCAATATAAAGAATATTACAATATTATTGATAAAATAAATTTAATATGAACGCTTGTAATAAAAAAGCTGATAAAACAATTTTTTATCGTCAAATTATTAATTAAGCAGTGTGCTTGTATTTCTTTGCTTAATTCGAATGATGAGCTATTTTAAACCTTTACAGGAATTTGTTTAATTGTAGCATTTTACATTCTCAAAGAAAAATTTATTTTCTCTCTCTCTCTCTCTCTCTCTCTCTCTCTCT
>NW_012130129.1:567460-569263 GCF_000143395.1 Atta cephalotes | reverse complement strand
ATATATATATATATATATATATAGTATATATATATATATATATATATATATATATATATATTGCAGGGGGTGAACGCAGCGTGTCTCTCGCTCTCTCATCGATGCCGCGGCATGGTGGCGGCCGCGTATGCGGAGTGGCGACGGTGAAAACGCGGCCTACCCATCCGTCCTGTCGAGATTCGGTCGGTTTGTTGGCCCCGCGATATATGGACGGATTCGGTCAGGCTGCACTCCTGGCTGCGTGTAGATCCGCACGCTCGGTCCTGCCGAACGCCTCGCGCTCTCTCTGCACGTTCTCCCATGCACCCCTCGCTTCAACCCTTTCCCCCTTCCCCCATGTTCCTCTTTTGCACTCTTTCTGTGCGTACTCTCACCGCGATATCAACCAGAAATGGCTATCTATTTCACTGGGTTAGCATTACGTCGTCGGAGTGTATAGAGGGGTAGTTTAACACGCGCTTGTCTCCGAATAGCTCATCCAGCGTCCTTGCTCTCCGGGGTAAACATGTAGAAAACGGTGAAACTCGGCTTGCCGCCGAGCGTATGCTCTTGACGAGAGTTTCGATACGTTCAAAATGATTCGGCCCGTACCCGCGCGTACGCGCCTCTTTGAATGTAGTACATTTGAAGTGGTGAAATCAGAGCCGCCGCCAAGCGTGCTCGACGGAGGTTTTGATAGGTTAAAATTATTTTCCTGCACATGTATGTGTGCGGTTTGATGCGTGAAGCCGCCGTTTATCGAGAATAGCTCGTGAAATCAGTAAAGAACGTTGCCCTGTGTTTTTCAATAATTTAGCTTTATTTACATTCCGAATTTTAATTGCCAGAAACAAGGATCAAAATAAATAATTTCTAACCGTATCACGAAGCGTCGATATTATTATTTTCACTGGCTCGTAATTTTACGCGAAGCGTATAACTTGAAGCACTTGTTGCCAGGAAGAAATAACAATTTAGTTCTACGCGAGAGACAATGTTAATTACCGGCGCTTCCGCAAGGATACGCGAGGGGCAAGTCAAAAGGGGCAACGGCAAAAGGGGAAGCTTCTCGCTTCCTTTCGAAATATTTCATTCTGTAAACCCAGAAATTTAAAAATATCAAAAAAAAACGGACTCATTTATATCTATATTCTGTAAACGCAGCATATATTCTGGTTAATGAGAGATTGAGTAGTGAGAAATTCGATTAAATAGCCGATTTAAACGGTCGTGATAAAAACCGGTTTGAAGCCTCTAACTCTATCGATAAACTTTGCGGCCGAGTGGAGCGATAATAACGGTAGGTACATATATTCGACAAACGATATGCAATCACTGATTAAAAAAAAAATTATCTTTCCACGAGTTTTGCTGTAATTATAACTCTATCGCACGGGACGATCGATCGAATTACAGTTTAATAGGGAATTATTAATTCCGCGCGATTTCAGCTGCAAAATTTCAAATGGTTCGAAACATTGAAGAGCGGAAGTAGGGACAGAAGAGAGAAAGGGGGAAATTGTTGGAAGAAAATTTACCGTTTCGGAAAATCGATGTTAGTTTGTAAAAGGTCAGCAGGATAAAAGATAGAGGAAGAAAACAAAAGAGGTAGAGTAGAGGGAGAGAGAAAGAAGAGAGAGAGAGAGAGAGAGAGAGAGAGAGAGAGAGAGAGAGAGAGAGAGAGAGAAGAAGAAGAAGAGAAGTAAGAAAGAAGAGAGAGAGAGAGAGAGAGAGAGACGACGACGACGTACGTATAATAACTAACAACAACAAACGACGACGACGTACTACGTAGTAGTACGTACGTTACCTTTACCCTTTACC
>NW_012130129.1:560751-567440 GCF_000143395.1 Atta cephalotes | reverse complement strand
AGAGAGAGAGAGAGAGAGAGAGAGAGAGAGAGAGAGAGAGAGAGAGAGAGAGAGAGAGAGAGAGAGAGAGAGAGAGAGAGAGAGAGAGAGAGAGAGAGAGAGAGAGAGAGAGAGAGAGAGAGAGAGAGAGAGAGAGAGAGAGAGAAGAAGAAGAGAGAGAGAGAGAGAGAGAGAGAGAGAGAGAGAGAGAGAGGAGGAAGCCGACCAGTCGTATTATAAAAATCCACAAAATAACCGACGCGGTAGCCATTAGCGATGCTCTTTTAACCCTCGCCATTCAGCTTCGCCCTCGTGATGCGTGTAAATTTTCCAGCGGCGGTCGCTCTCTGGCTACATTTTTCGTCGAGTGCCACTGTGTGTGCCACGCTCGCGCGCGGACCCGCGCCATACCGCACCGCGCCACAGCCACCCACCCAGCCTCCTCACCTCGCCGCCGTCCCAACCCCATCCCAACCGAACGCGGCCACCCCAACGAGAGAACCCCCCTCGAATCACCCTCCCGGTGGTAATCCGACTGGCTAGCCACTCGCGCCAACAAATACCCTCACCGTCAGCCACCCACTGCCACCACCACTGCCACTTCGCTCCTTCCGCGCACCCCCGTGATACCCCCCTCGGCACTCACCGCTCGGAGCGCTCTACTTCATTCACCACCCCGCGTTGCCCTCATCTTGCCCTGGCATCCCTCGCACATCGTTCCCCTCACTTCACCGCGCGTTCGCGTCCAACACCGTTGAGAACTCATCCCACCGTGACCCAACCCGCGGTACACTCTCTGGTGAACCACCCCCGACACCCCGAACACCGCGAAATGCGCGGTCCTGGCCTCGTACACGGGCCACCACACGTCGACGGGAAAATTTTTCACGGCTACTTCCGGCTTTCGAGAGGAGTGAGTGAACGAGTGAGTGAGCGAGCGAGCGCACCCCCGGAGCGGATCGACCGGGATTCCGCGGATCCAACGATCGCTCGCCCCGGCACACGCTCGCCACCGACGGTGCATGATTTTCGTCTCTCGTTGTCAGATGCTGTATACGAGTGAATCGCGCGAGGCTGGGCAGGTTTCCTGTTCCCTTTTTTTTTTTACCCCCGAATATGCGGTCGGCGGCGCTTGGTCGGTATTTAGTTTTCCGGCCGGTAATTTATCGTTTATTCTGCGGTAGGGATTTTCGTAGCGTTATTCGGAGATATTGCTCGTATAAAAATAGGTCAGTGTTAAACTTAAGATACAATTGAAGGCGACAGAAACAGGGAACAATAGATTTCAACTTATTAGTCTGATATATATGGTTTCTGATAGATCTGTTATTTTCTGCTGTTATTGCTTGTACTTTTCAATTGCATTAAGTTTTTTAGTAAATCAATCTTGAGTAAGTTGACTTGGAATAAAAAATTTATTTATATAGGATTGTAAGACGAATCGATTGTAGATAGAGAAAGAGAGGAAGAAAGTTTGTTTTAAATTATTTTAAAAATATTTTAAATTCATTATATTGTTTTTATAGATTACAAGATTAAGTCCCTAATTACAGTCTCTATATCACAAAACCTCTAACGTTTTAAAAATATCCAATGGATGTTTCTATATCTTAATCCTTAAAAATTCGGTGACATACTCAGTTTTCTTTTTCCAATACTTTTCCAATGCTTTTCATTGCTTATATCGTTTTTTGTTAATAAAGATACACTTATTATATACACTTATTTGTACCATTATGTCCCTTAAAGTCTGACGTTTCGATTGAAAAAAAATGTTTAATAAGTATGTTTATTTTTATGAATGTTATAAGCAATCGAATTAGGTTGGATATATTATTTCCAAGTGTACCGGTTCCGTAGTGTGGCGTTCTCAGTGTGTTCCTCAAATGTGCCGAGGAATAAACAGCATAATAAAATGTATAAAGCAATATAACATTGAAGTTGGAATTGATCTGTAAAATATACAAGCTGATATTTCAATATATTTATTATCTAAAAGTAGTAACGAATGAAACGATATTAATCTTTAGCTGAGGTTGTAGCACATACTTTTTATTACAACAGGTTACGCTTATTTTCGACAAATTGATACCAAATTTTACTTCCGCATTAATTCAGTTACAGGAATAAATGTAGCTAAACATTTCGCTTATAAAACTATAGAGCAGACACTACCGACTACCGATGGCCACGAGGGACGATGAACGTAGCGATTTCGGCATTTTCCTGCATCCAGCGATGTGTGTTCGGGCTGGGTACACGTACATAACGTGTGCATTGCAACGAGGACTAGCCCGATGCCTGTCATGGCCCTCCAGCATCCCTCCCCCGTTATCCCTCTCCCTAGTCTATCGTCCTCATAGTTCCATCGCGGCCGCGCCGGGCGAACCGTTCGGTTCGGTTTTTAGTTAATGCCTCGAACCCGTCGCCTAGCCAGTCACGCCGATGGACTTTAACCCATTAAGGTTTTATACCTGTATCGGGGCCCGTGCGCAAAAAAATTTCCCACCCATGAAATTTGGCTGAGCGAGAGGTTCCGAAATCAAAGGGAAAACCGTACCCAACGATGGCCACGGGGAATCGACTGTCCATTAGAGCGTGCGGGATAAAATGCATCGGATCGCGCATCGACCATATCGCGATAGTCGGCGCGTGAGAACATAAGCGAGCGCGCGAGGACGATACGAGGCGTTAGTGCGAGAGACGGGCCGGGTGAATAACGGTGAAAACGCTGAAAATAAATGAGCCGATGAATCGGGCACGACATCACACACTCGTCGACGTGATAATTGGCCTTTTGCTTTTGTTTTTCCGAGCCCGGCGTGGGCGGGCGAAATTAAAGTTTCATCTTCCTAAAGCGCAGGACCGGAGAGAATTAGAGACGAATAGCAAGTGACAGAGCGACTCGTTTACCGACGATAACACATTGCGGCGGCGAGTCGGTCCAGCGGCGCCTGTATCACGGTTTACGTTTTGGTGGTCTTTACGGGCTCCATATCACATGGTTGTTTGTCTTCTCCTATCTGACCCCGGCGCTCTCGAGCGCGAGCGAGCACGGGGGGAATTAAAGTTAAACGAAGGGCCGTTTCGCGCGTACAAAGAGGATAAAAAGGAAACGGATACACTTTCGAAGGTTCGGTTGAGCTAGAGAAAAAAAAGCCGTCGACAGATATCGCGGAGATAGATAAAAGCTCGAATTGCGAATATTGTATTTCGCGATTTCCCCGCCGACTGCTGGGAGATTATATTTATCTTTTTCTTTTTTTGTACAATTTAAACACCGCCAAATTTATTTGCGTTTTCGAAAAGAATATTTAAAAGGTCGATCGATAAACTCGTACGTTCGATAAAATCAACGTTGATTGATTTCGCTTCATGTTCGGCGGAAGTTTATGTCGGGGTAAGTGTAGGAAAATAATGGCTAGTAATTAATGTCCGTGCCCTTTATGGGCGCCCTTTCGTTCTCACGGAGAACAACGGTTACATTGGAAGGGAACAAACTGCAGCCAGGTATTCGCCGCGCTCGGCCAACCGGTTAACCGGCAATTAGCCGATCTCGCTCGTAAATGTAAATTAGCGCCGAGTGGTTGAATCGACAACCGAAAAAACAGTAAATTATCGCGAAGTGAGAGCAGGTGAACGGATGTTCACTGGATAGAGGAGAATAGGGAAGAAATTTTGTCTGCTTTCTGACATATAGTATATACGGCGGAAATGGTCAGTTATCGAACCGATACCGCGGTTTAGATTTCAAGGCTGTTAAGCTGCGATACATGTATTTCATACAAGGTAGAGGGATCGATTAATTTACTCAAGCCCAGTTAACATTCGATTCGATATCACAGTCCTCTTTTTAATGAGACATCTTTTATTTGCAAACATTTCACAGAGTTCTATTTTGGAAAAGTGAGAATTATTTATAATAATATAATGGATTATCGAAATATGAGAGCAACTCAATGTGAGCAGAAATAAATCAGTGAGCGAGTTTTTAATGCAAGATCCGATTTACCATCCACTTCCATTCACTCATCATTATTGTATAATGGCGAATCAATCGATTTCATTGCATTTTTCATAAAATAATTTTACACTCGCGTCTCTCATTAGGACCAGAAATCAAATCAGTTCGTAATGCACTAGTTTATGCGTATGGCTTTTTAACCAACACGAAAATTTTCAATCCAGATTGCTTCTGATCCATACTGTGCTTTCTCTCGTTTCATTTAGCCATGGACCTCCATATGTAGTTGAGCTGACGGCACAGATTTCGAGGCGCTGATAGGAAGCTTCCGGACTTCCGGTGCTGACCCCGTCTCTTGTAGCCATCTCCGGAGACCCTTCTTCGTCGGAAAATCGTTAGTGCTTCCGATCGTCGGCATTTTTCTTTTCGAATGTATATCTAACCGCCGCACTAGTATCCCTCGTTATCTTCTGCATCTCTGATACATTTTACGTTACCAAGAAATGTCAGACAACTCTTATCGCATTGGTATTAAATCGTAACACGCATGTAATAATGATATTGTTTTTATCAGAAGAATTATTTTCTGAAAATAATTTTCTATAAATAATCCGATAAATACTAACAGTATATAACATACAATGTAAAATATCTATTAATATGAGTAAAATTTACTATTGATTAATATGTTATGTTATTGTTAGTTAATTAATAGTGAGAGTTATTCATATTGATAGATATTTTTTAAATATTAGTTACATCAATATTATAATTTCCAACGCAATAATAAATGTCATATAGCACATATTGTACGTAACAATTACATTTGTTGAGTATGAAATTATAACATTTATGTTACTGTTAATTGCTGTTTACTGGGAAGTAATTTCTTGTATATGAAAAATGAAAAATGCATATAATTGCAAATGTCTCGCTGCAAATGATATCATGTTGATACAAAGATTAATGAGTCATAATGAGAGACAAAGTTAATTCTAGTGGCATTCAGTCTAGACTGCGTATTCATTGGCCTTATGTCGTTTCTCCGAACCGGTTAGTAATTTCAAGTATCGCTGCAATTCCACAGCAGCTGTGTGGTGGGATGCCTTTCTTAATTAGCACGCGCCTTAAAGGTCGGTTGCAAGGTACAAAGGGAATCGAAATTCACGGGGTCAGGATGTAGGGTCACGCGAATCCGAAACAGGTGCGTTGAGAGTCCGGGATCAATTAGGGCTTGATCGATCGATCCACCGACTCGGTGATTCGACTCTCCCGCGGTCATAGCGAGAGAGAGTACGGCCAATTTCCACTTTCCAGAAAAACCTACTTCTCGTAATCAAACGTGTCGAGCAGCTCGTGAAAATCTAAAAACGTCGGTACGAATAAAAATTCTCGATCGTATAAAAAAAGTCGTGGAACCAGTTCTTTATGAGATTATTTTTCATAGATTTTTTTTTAATTCAGAAAGAGTGCTAGAAGAGTATTATTTTATTTTATAGTATTATGAAAAATATTCTGAGAGGGGGGGGGGGGAGAGTACACATTAATTCATTTATTATAAAAGACAAGGTACAACATTTCATTTATTTTCATGTGTCAAGCTATTGTTTCTTAAAATAATATCTACTGTTATTTATGATGATATAATTTCTTAGTAAAAGAACGATTAATTTTTCTCATTAATTCTGTAATTAATCTGACAGCCTTTATTGGAAAGTTAGATATTTTTATAATTCTAATACATAAATTATGATCGGATACTAATCTGCATACATAGGTATTTTAGTATCAGCCACACAATCAGCAATTACTGTTACATCGAGCGCCATCACGCGTGAACATCTTCTATCGATGGACACGATGATACCAATGAAAATTATGTCCTCTCTTGAAAAATATGACACTCGTCGATCTACCGGGACGTTTTCATCGTCGTGGAAAAAACGGACACGAAGTTTTCGTGCCTTCGTTTTCTGTCACCTCGCGACTTTACCGCTAACGGCGGTCGAAAAAGATAACGAGCAATAAAACCTCCAGCGAACAACGAAGAGACAAAATAAGAGAGAAAGCGAGAAAGAGATAGAGATAGGGAATAGGGAAAGAGAGAAAGAGAGAGAATGAGAGAGAATGAGATAGAATGAGATAGAATGAGAGAACGAAAAAGGGAATGAGAGAGGAGGAAAATTTGAGAGAGAGAAGAGAAAAGATAACACGATAGTGAAGGATAAAGAGAGAAAGAGAGAGGAAGAGAGAAAACTCGTCTGACGTCACACACTGGTAACGGCGCTTTATCGAACTCTCATTACCACCGGGAGGAGGCGACGGGAGGAGGGTGCAGAAAGGGGTAGGTTTGGTGGAGAGTGTGTTTTTCGGCCTCGTGTGGTCGGCCGCCACTCCCTCGTTGCACGCTAGCGTTCCCCTCTATCCTTTCTCTCTCTCTCTCTCTCTCTCTCTCCCTCTCTCCATCCCTCCCTCCCTCTCCCTCTCCGTGTCCTTCCGCCCTTCGATTCCCTCTACAGCATTGCCTAACCCTTTTGACTCCCCCTGTCCACCTCCCTCCCCCCTCGCTAGCCCCCGCCCGTTGCTCCCCGCGAGCCCCGTACCCTTTTCTCCCGTAAACCGCCCTGTACCACCCTACGACCGCTGGACGCAATAATAAACAACCGCCGGTCGCTATGGCGACGCGTCCATCGCGCGCGAACAAAACACTGGACTCTCTCCCTCGCCTTGTCACTCTCTCTCTCTC
>NW_012130129.1:552233-560721 GCF_000143395.1 Atta cephalotes | reverse complement strand
ACTAACCGTAAACCGTAACCGTACGTACGTCGTCGTCGACGTCGCGCGTCGTCGCGACGACGAACACACGTACTCTCTCTCCTCTCTCTCTCTCTCTCTCTCTCTCTCTCTCTCTCTCTCTCTCTCTCTCTCTCTCTCTCTCTTTCTCTCGCTTTTCCTCGCACCCTTTCGCGCTCCTCTCTTTCGGCTACCCTGCCGACGCGGTCCCGTTAATCGTACTCTCTTTCTCCACGCACGGTAGTCGCTCGGGTTTGTCGCTTGCACCGTTACACGCGTGCTGGGGCCGAACGACAAAGTCGTACGTATACGGGTGACGTTAAAGCGGGACCATTGGCTCAGTCCAGATTGCATCGGATGTACTCTTGGTCGGATTGTTGAGGTTTTGGGGTGTACCTAACCGCCGGATGTACTCCTCCCCCTCACCCGATAATCCGTGGAGAAGTAAACCTTTCGCTGTCGTTTAAATTTCGATGGTATGGCCATCGATAGCTCAGATTATCTGTCATGATCATTTGGGCGTTACGAACTCGCGGAGTGTTGCGTAACCCCGTATCAAATATACACACATATATGTACATATAAATATATATTTCAATCTTCTGTTTCCAGTTCAATAAGTAATGTTTATCATAATTTATCAACACGATACTTTCAAGAACGTACGAACTTTACGAGTTTAATTTAATTGTGACTACCAAGCTGATTTCTGTATTAAGTTTAACAAATGTAATGTATTTAATGCTTTTTTTTATCTTATTTTTTTTATTATATATCTTTTATTATATTCTAATATATATATTCTATATATATTCTAATATATATATATATATATAATTTTAATATTCTAATTTATATTTAGTGTTGTGCAAGGTACTCTATTTTCAGTACCTATGTATAGATATAGGTACTAGAAAAATAAAGTACCCAAGTACTGGTACTTTTATTTTTAACATAAAATTTCAGAATAAATTGTATTTTGACAATAAAATAACGTCTTCAACGTTATTTTGACGTCAAAATAACGACTTGCTTGTCAAGTATGATCTGTGTATTTCATGTATCTGCACGTAGTATTTATTTATTATATTTTACATGTATATACATAAATGTTCTATGCAAGTAAGTGTAATGTATAAAATAAAATGAAGTAACACTTACAAAGCCATTAATTAATTTTATTTAAATAATCCGTTTATTAATATTTACAGATTCACTTATTATTAAAAAATAATAATGAAATATATGAAATGTTTGAATAAATTAAATAAATATTAATAATGTAAAAGTGCCTACAAAAAGCCAACGTAGCATCAGAGTGTGCAAATAAATTTATTAGAGAATAACAATATAAAAAAGAAACCGTGAACATTTCGACCTTAATTTTTTAGATCATTATTAGTAACAGTTTTTAATGTCAAATCAAATAAAGTTGAAATAGAAATCACGATCAAAATAACAAAATATATGTAACACTCTGTCTTACGACAAAAATATTGCTAATTCGATTGATCTTCTAAATATGATCACAAAATGTAATATAAAATGGTGGCAATTATTATTATAGAAAATTGACTAAGTATAGGAACATTGCATATTGCAGTAATATTGCAGAGATTTTGCAACGATATTGCTCCAAATTCTATGCTGTATGGATAGGTACTGGTACCGCATAATATTGATAATTTATATTGTTTCTTTAATGTCTTAAATATTTAACAAAATCGTTTTAATCGAACAAAACTGTCATCCACAAAAGTGACGGAATCTTTGCGAATTTTATGCGTCATCCAAATATGAGTGATATGGTAGTTAAATTGTCAGTCTTTAGTTAGTCATACTCATGTCATTAAACAAAATGACTTGAAGTCACGGCAATCCTGCACGACTAATTGAAGATTAATAAAAAATTAGAATTGAAGATTATACACATCGATGGATACTTTATCTTATTGATAATTTATTTTATTGATCAAAATTTTCATTGATTCAAAGATTTTAAAACTTTCTTTATGAAAATAAGTTAATATTGGCCCATTTAATATATTAAAAGATAATGATTAATTACTTACTTTATTTATCAAAAGCATTGAACAACAATTATTACTCAAAATAAGTAGTTAATCATTATCTTCTAGTATTAATCATTATTTTTCAGTATTAAACAATAATTAATATTTAAAATAAATAATTAATTATTATTTTTTAGTATGAAAATTTTATGAGAGTTTCTAAAATAATTAACAAGCTTTTAACGAAAAAAACAATTCTGTTTTTCTCTCTGTAATATTTCGGAGCTTTGTTTTGATTTTATGACAAATATCACCGATGACTTATCACTTAACGTTTCGACGGGCGAACTCAGTGCATTATGTGTCTATCTGTTTATTAAAGCGGTATGAGAGACCACCTCTTTCCGTAATGGCGCGTGTCGGATGTAGCTTGTATGAGTGCTCGTAACCCGTATCAGGATGGATGGAAAAGTGCCTCCGTGTCGCCATCTCTGTACCTAGCTTTGAACGAAAGCGTCATTTCCTGCGTTCTATACCCCGGGAATGCATCGGGATACAAAAAAAATTATGTCAAATGTAAAATTAAACCAAAAAAATATAATACGCAATCGTGTATCATTAAACATACATATATTAATCAATGTAAAGTGATGCCATCACTTATCGATGGGGAACACAAATGAAAAATATCTCAACACACTCTTAGCACATTCAATAGATATACAAAAAGATACTAGATAGATCGATATTTTTATACAATTGCTTCTATGTCATGACATTGAATATATGCGATATTTGTCTTTAGTTCGTACGAAAGCACGAAATTCGTGCTTTTATATTCGTTTTTTTTTACGATTCCTATGTTAAAAGTTTTATTTGTTAAACACATTGCAACATTGCATTCGCGTTCGTAAAGAATTGCATATTTGCTCTAACGAAGAATAACACCCTTTTCTTTTTCTTCCTCTCTTTCTCTCTTTCTCTTTCTACTGAGCTTTTAGTAACTACTTTTAGTTGTTCGAGAAGCCGTCTTCTTCTGCCGCGCGTACACCCACCCCTGTAATTCTCTCGCTCACTCTTCGGGAGTCTGCAACCATCCCCGCTGAAACCGCAAGCCCCCTTCACCCGCCCTTCGCTCTCACACCACGTAGCTACTAACCATTCAGGAAATGTTTATTCTGGCCTTTTACGGAGTGTTCCAAAGGATTTTTGGATTTTGTTCGTTCCCACAATTTGGAAGTCAATGACTTCTTCTCCCTCGAGGTTCTACGATTTCCTTGATATCGAATTTGTTTGCTCTTCTAGACTACCCTAATTCTTTTTGTTCGCTGTAAGATTTATTTTTTTTCGCGATTCCTCTTGATTATCTATCAATCTTACATCTTGTTCATTATCAATATTATGATCATAGATTCCCTAACAATAAGAGATAACATGATACATGAAGAAGATGAGAATTATTTACATTAGAATCTTTTAAATTCTTTTTAGAACAAGATCTAAGAATCTTCCATTTTCAGGAACAAAAGAGTTCAATTTTACGTTTTATAGAAAAGTTTTTGTTGTTTTTTATCTCTTTTTGTATTTGAGATTATGAAATTATAATAGCGACGTGCAATATATCCATGAACGAGCTAAAAGCAGTCTGGTGTCTTCGAGAATGGGAGTTCTCCGGCGATCTTAGCTCTTACAGGGAGAAGAGAACGTGGATGCCGCCAGTGGGCTGGTCAGGCCACAGCACCGCCCCTTGACTCTCGACTTACTTTTGCCATCTTGCCTCCGATTCTGCGGTTAGCCCCACTTCGACCAGAAACCAGGGAAGCCGGCTTGTATCCGTCGGTCGCAAATCGGACCCACGGATCAGATATAATATATGAGATGTTCATGATAGAAAATGTCATTTTCTTCTAATTGTAAGCCAAGCTACAATTTAGAAAGCTTCTACTCGATCTAGTGAATAATATTATAAAAAATTATATGATTATACATATTATTTTAAAACTCTTCTGTTATATAAATTGTGTAAACATTATATATAATATTTAAATAATATGTTAAAAAATTTTTAATTATATTATTATATAGTACAAGTTCTTTAGTTTTGAAAAAATAATTTTTAATTAACAATTATCAACAATATTATATATGTATACAAGATGAATGCATTTAAAGATTAGCTCTTAGGAGAAATAGGAGAGAAGGATTATTTAGAGGAAATAAAATCAAGGTTTTGAATTGTATGGAATGCTGTGTAATGATATTTTTCCTTCCATCCAATGACTAGGAATCAATGTGGGTATGTATTGCGTGTACGCGTTTATTCAACGACGTTGTTTCACCAAGCTTCAATGCGATCAATGATGCATTTTCATTACGCAATTCGAGCTTTCCATCAAGTATCGCGCAATAATAGAGATGTTTTTAGTCTCTAATCTAAATTGTATCAACTATATGGATTCATATAGCATATACAATGAATAAATTTTTCTTTTTCAATTTTTATGGCACAAAGTTGCATAAATATAATTTGAATATGTATATTTAGAATAATATATGTAGAAAACAATATATTTTTATTATGCTTTTAGATAAATATAATTTCTCGTAAAATGTAATATTTCGATTTCTAAAAAATTACATCTAATTAATTAGATTCGACTGAAACGATGGCGATTAAGATGTTAAATTAGAGAACAAAATTAGAAAGAATAAATTTTTTAAGGAAACTTTCTGCGTAAAAAAAAATATCGAATCATACAGAGTTAGAAAGATGTTGCACACTTGAGCGTGTCCGATTTATCAGTTCACTTGGATGATACGATGAAAAGGGAATCAAGGGTAAACGAGGGCGCGGAAAATCAGCCGTCCGGCTGTGCCCCCGTCATTCGGTGCAGCGCGGCGTGGAACGCTGTGCGCGGCCATAATAATAATTTTTACAAGCCCGCGTGTAATCAAGGCTGCGCGTTACACATGTTCTGTCCGTGGGCGCCCCCTACTCATGGCACGTACGACCCCCCTCGTCGACACTGTAGGGGTGGCTACGGCACGTAGTAGGGGCGGCCATTCGCGAGAGGGGGCGAAGAGGAGAAATGGAGAGGGGAACGGGTTAGAGAGTATCAGTGGGGTATTCGTGGATAGCGAGGAGAGGAGAGATCGACGGTGGAACCGAGACGGAGTATACTCGGGGCGAATGCGGTGTGTAGGTGGGAAAAGGGGTTGCCAGGGATGACGCAGAGAGGTGCGGGAAGGAGGGGGGTGGTGTAGTATTCACGCGGCACGATCGCTGGTGCTGCTGCTGCTGCTGTTGTTGCTGCTTCTGCTAGCGCCCCGGTCCTGCCGTTCTTCGTGTATTGTTGTCCAATCGAGCGTACCGACGAACCGGTTTTCGAGCCGGACCGCACGCGCCAATATCGCTCGTACAGTATGGTACGAACTTTTTTTGGGTGGGCGGTCATTGAACAACGGGATGTTATTGGTCGATCGCTGTGACACATGCTTGCGTGCATTGGGATCGAAGATCTGGTAACGCTGCTATTTATCGCAGTGATTTTTATCGACGATTCGCGGTATCCACACGCGATCGTAGATTATCGAATTTTCACCGATTGACAATGGTTCCATAGATTCTTAGCTTAGTGGATTTGTTTTTATCGCTGATTACGCGCGCGAACGTGAGAGCTCAATTCTTCGTTGCTCCATATACGGTGTGGTGTGTTGGATTTTATTTGGTGATCCATTTGATTATCTTTGTTTGTTATTTTTATGGTGCTCAAGTGAATGATAACTATAACTTTTTTTAAGACTGTTACACGTACGATTGTCCGATCGAGTCTACAATAATTCTTTGCAATGTTCGCGCGATAATTGCTCGTTTTCGCTACCACGTGTTCGTGCCTGGGTTTAAAGATCGACGTGGACGAGCCAGTGTTATGTCATCGATTGATTGTGGTCTCCTGTAAAATCCATCAAGCTTTGATGGGGTTGTCACGTGTCGGTGGGACGTTTGTGAGCTCGAGAGTCATCGAACAACGAAGAGTGTCGTGCTGGAATTGACTAGTCAGGATCTGTGGTGAATGATGATTCTTTCGATCGATCACAACTCATGGCACTGTGCCGAAAGATTATATTCGATTTACAAGGAAAAGAGCCTTTCTATTTCAAAATATAAAAAATTAAGTGAGTACAGTTATTATCTTAGAAGAAATTAAGGAAGTTTTTATGCAATAACATGAATTCAGATACGGTGAACGCTAAAGTCATATTATCTCTTTTAATTAGTTATTAAGAAGAAGATAACCTGACCTTAGCATTCACCGTATCTGGATAAACGGTATTGCAAAAACTTCCTATTAATTTTTGTGCTTGACAATATTTTACAGAAATTTTATAAGAATATTAAATTAAGGTTGCTAAGGATTTTCATTTCGTGATACAAGATATTCTAATCGGAATCTAATTGTTTCCATAATAAATTCTCATTTCAAATTGTCATCATGTTAGGTATGGCTATATAATTGTAAACAGTATACGTAAGCAAACAGAGGCATTCATATTTTATTTCCTAAACACATTAGACGTTATATAGTATTCGCGACAACAATTATGTCAATAGCGCAGCTCATTAATTAACATCCTTTAATGCATCGCCACATCGAACTGTATCCTACACCAACTGTAGTGACACGATTGCTAGATAATCTAGAAATAGAAACACGTGAAATAGTTGATCTCTTTTAGTAGGTATATCAGTAAAATACTAAAGCTTTATAGATTAGATTAATTCAATGACTGATGCTTAGAAATAATTTTATTATGAACAAAAACATCGAAATAGTAAATCTTAAATAGTAAATATTTTTAACTCTACATTACCTGATTTTTTAATGTAATTACTCGCGTAGGGTGTTTCTGGCACCCTAATATTATATTTCGATTTTCATTACTTATTATTTTTATTATTTACAATTAAATAAAAATTGATAATATTCTATAAATCTTTTAGACAAAAGAAAATGCAAAAATTTTTTTTTAAAATTGTGAAACGATTTGCGTAAAATATAATAATGTGTATAAGTAGCATACATTTAATAAAACTTGGATGTATTCTACTGTATTTTGGACATACAAGTAATGAAGGATTAAAAATATTTGTACAGAATATTATTGTTACGTCTTCTCATATTGTCGTCACGATACTGAGAACCGCAATTGTCTCAGATTCTTCTGAAAGCTTAGACTTGGTTGGAAAACGAAAGGCGAACTTACGAATTTGAGTTCGCGAGCAAAGAAACCGATACTCGTGGAATAGCAGAGTACCTGGTTTGCCGAGTCCAGCAGTTGATCGGAGCGTGACGAGCGGTAATTGAATGTAGGTATGGCATTTGCATTGACAAGCTCCAACAGAGATAATTCGAATCTCGTCGAACGCAACGGTCCACACGGGCGTTAGGTCGTTTGTCAATACGACGGCGGCCGTCCAGTTTCCACGTTTCCAGCGGTATCGCTGTTTGTCACCGTCTCGTCGGTGATCGTTCGCCACTGAATACACCCGGTGCATACTTCTGTAGCGTGAATGCGTTTCGTTTCGTTTTGTGAGCCATGACGTTACTGTTAAATGTCAAATACGCGGCAAACCGAAGAATATTATGGCCGATAGTCATCAAGAAATTATTATTCTTTCTTTATAAAAAAACAGAAAGAAAACATTTGACATAAGATTTTGGTTCGAATTCAACTTTCTATCTCTGAATAACGCAGTTCGAATTTAATCAGCGCTTCATTATGGAAATTTTTATAATAAAATGAGATATAAAATAGAAAAAAAATAAAAGTCAAAGAAAAATTAAAATAATTATCTGCCCAACATATTAAAAAAAAAAAAATAAAAATAAAAATAAAAAATTGCCAAATTTTTTCCGATTAAAATTCCGACTATTAGGATATTTCAATGCGCATAAAAGCGTTAAACTGATAAAAATCTCGAATTTGTAGATTTTCTATAAGTGGATCCGTACATATCCGTAGAATCTGAGTGTTTGCCTGCCGGCAGGTCCGCGACCGGTTGGATATCGTCAGGATATATTCGCGCAGGAAATGGGTAGTTCCATTGTTTGCACATTCGTACAAACAGTGCAACTGCGAGGATGCGCCGGGACCTCTGTTTGATTTTCGAAAGTGAAGCTTCATTGTACGAGATACTGTTGTACGAATGTTCCGTTGTATATGAAACAACTGTGCGTTTTGAGAAAAAAAAACATATAGGTATCTCGATTGGAAGGAGCGATTTGGAAAAAATGTGTGCGTGCGTGTGTGTGTGTGTGTGTGTGTGTGTGTGTGTGTGTGTGTGTGTGTGTGTGTGTGGTGGCGCGCGCGCGCGCGCGACGACGTACGTACGTTACGAGTACTACTATAGTACGTACTTACTTTACTAACTTTAACGTTTTACGGTTACGTTACGGTACGTACCTAGTACGTCGTAG
>NW_012130129.1:546680-552092 GCF_000143395.1 Atta cephalotes | reverse complement strand
AATAGCTGGATGCTGGAAATTTACGTCACGTACGTAAATTCAAATATCGGGTTTGACGTGATTAATTCCGTGGAAACTTTTGCTCGGGGAATCTAATTGGAAGTATCGAGGTGTTGCAACGCAGATCCGCGAGTTACGCACGCGAAAGGAGAGAAAAAAAATTGTACGCGCGCGCATACAAGCCGTAACGGAGAAAACCGATCAAATCAGGATTCGATAGATCGATCGAAGTCTCCTGGCTCCCCACCGCTGTCCAGCACGCGAGCCATACCGCAAAAGGGTCGAGGGGAAAGAGAGCGTGTGAGAGAGCGAGAGTGCCGGAGAGAAAGAGAGTAGCCGTCGCGAGAGGGAGAGGTCGGGTCCGGTGGGAGATAAAGCGATAAAGAGCGGCGTGCGCGCGAGAGAAAGAGGTTACGCCAGGCAGAATGAGGGACGGAAAGAGAGAGGGCGAGGAAGAGAGCGAGGGAGGGAGTGGGAGAGGGAGAGGGAAAGACAGAGAGAATGAGCGAGCGCCAAATAGGGAAGGAAGGTTGGAAGGAGTGGGGTGGCAGAGGGGTGTGAGAGAGGAACTGGTAAGGGGAAAGGGATGCTGCGTGTGTTGGCATGGACCAGTGCGTCAACGGCTGTTGCCTCACACGAACCGCCGAAATTATAGTTAGTGACCCCCAACGGATACTTCGAAATTTACTCTCGGCTATCGAGAACGCTATACCGAGACGGAACTGCCACTTTCGTAGTTATACGCGGGGGACGAAGATGATTCGAGGGTGCCGCTAACGAACCGCCAAAGGGGTCCCTTCGGGATCACCTAGGGGGGGACCGTTGTAGAGAAATGCTTCGAGCTCTCTAGGTGATCTTGACGCGTTTCGAGAGGCTGCAGATTATTATACTTGTTATCGATAAATTGTTTCAGTGAAGTGACTGAATTTGTTCTCGTTTCTAGAACTATTTGTACATCAAAGTGCGCGATTATATGAGGTTTTTTTTTAGTGGCGAATAATGACAAATGTGATGTCGTGTAATTGATCGGTAACTGCAATCGCTCAATTCAGCAGAGAATTTGAGCCGGAGTTTGAGACGCGAGTAAGTGAGACTTTTGAAAAGAGTTTTTTTTCGTTACGCGATTATTTCAAAAGTGTGTTCTTATCCTCGACATCAGTTAAACTAATATATTTTGACTATACTAAACGTTTTATAAAACTTTTAGGTAATAAATTTCATTTTTTCAAATAACTAATATTACATCTTGTGTGTATTGTTTTTAAAGAAAAAGTTATTATTATTATCATTTTTCATCAATTTATCTCATTTTTTAATTCCTTTCTCTGAAATATAAGAGAATAGATCTGAAATATTGCAGTTATTGCAGTATAATTTTTTCTTTTTTCCGCCTTAAAAGATTTTTGAAAGTGAATAATAATATGTAATCAGTATTATAAATTCTTCTGGAAGATGATAAACAGAATGAGTTCCGTAAGAGATTTGAATGCGAAGTTAAGCGAGAATCTTAGTCGTCGCAACATCGTTGAATCTTCTTACAAAAGAACGATAAGAAAATCGACGAAGCCATTATTATTGTTCTTAATTGTAAAAACATCTTACATTATTTTGCTACATGCTCCATCAACTTTCCGTCTTGCTTTTAGAAGGTGTTGAAAACGTGACAATCACTTTTTTATCACAGTATTTTGAATAATACATAACAATACGAATACATATCTATATATACTCACGAATTGAAATAATTAATTGTCATTTGTATGTCACATAGAATTAATGTAGTAAAATGATTTCAAACATTATTTTACGAAGCTCTTTATGTGCGGCCGAATATAATGATCGATCTCGATCATTCGAGCATATTCACCATATAATAGACTACGCTCACAGTTGCTTTGTCGATTATATCTCCGCCTTATCAATTTAATATGAGCCGATTCGTAATTTCAAAATGACGGGACCATCATTGGCAGGAAGCAACGTGGTAAACGTGGCCACGTGCAGTTTGACACGCGGTCGTACGTGCGTAGGGGTTGGGCATTCGTGTGGGGGGTGCCTACCGGCGGGAGTTCTTTTTCCCCTATTTTTTCCGTCCCCACTACCGTGCCAGTCTGCCCCTCCTGGAACCACCTGGATCTGGCGTGTCAGCCCCGGTGACGTGCGCAAAAATTACTGAATGAACGGTGACGTCACGAGCCAGCCGCGTGAAAAGTGTGCGAGTCGTTCCTGTTCGTGTCAACCGTTATTCATTCCCTTTCGTTTCTCTTCGCGCGTTACCTGCCGCTTCGATCACTCCGTCCGCTTTCCTCATTCGTCCCCGTAAGTGTCACGTTGTCGCGAAGGTCAGAGATAATTGGTTAAAGAATCTCAGTTGTATCTAAGATTACGACACCTAAAAGATTTCGTTGAATGAATTAAGGATGGCTCAAGTTGATCACCGACGGCCGCGAGGATATCGCGCGGCAAGAACGTTCTTTACCAAATAGAGTCCTTCGGTTTCTTGATGACACGTAAAAAAGATTTCGCTGAATAGATTAAGAATGATTAAAGCATCGCTGATCCGACGGCTGCAAGAATATTATCGCGCGGCATAAACTTTCTTTGCCAAATCGAATCCTTCGATTTCTCCATAGTTTCATTTTTCGTTTATCAAATTTCTAAATTAATGCATTAGAAGTTAATGTAAATCATTGTAGAATTAATAATTTAATTGTACAAGTAATTTTATGAAAAAAGATTTGCAACAAATTATGGCAGAAATTTTATATATTATTACATATAGGTTGTCTCGTGTTTTATTTCAGATATTTACAATCCAGTTGTTCATTAGAAGATAAAATTATAGAAGATAAAATTATAGAAGAATAAAATTGTCATGGCTTGACTCTCATCGAAAATATGTCTCGAAAAATTTCACTTCTACAAAGGTTGACACTATAAACCAAGAAATAATAATCTCCGCACATCTGCCAAAGAAAGATTAAAACGATCCGCTGCCAAATTTATACAACAATGCATACTTATATGAAACAACTCGAAGAGAATTACGAATCGATCATTTATCTCGTCGCTTACGTTATAAAGGAAATTTGCTAAGGTTAATGACGTCGCGAAAATAAAAATTTTGGAAAGAAGTCTTCCTGCGGAGAGTCGAGCCGTCGAGTCTGATTCAAAAGATCATGCGTTCTTGAAGAATGCTCGCGAGACTCTCCTGATTCAGCGGCTGAACCGAATGGAAGGATGTTTCATCCGGTGTTCTGACTGCCTATGGATATATTCGGCCGTTGCAACGGCGGCGGCAGCGGAAGCACGGTAGCCGGAAACGGTGCTGGCTCAGTAAGAACGTCCAGTAACGAATCCGTGGGTGGTGGCGGCACGTCAAGCGGTACCAGCGAGAGCGGCAGCAGTGCAAGCGGCAGGATGCAGTTGACAGGAGCATCGGCTCCTGGCGCGGCCGCTTCGCCAGAGTCGGGCGTCTCTCCGTTGACCGACGCCTACACCAAGATGACTAGTGATATCCTTGCTGAGAGAACTCTGGGTGACTTTGTCAGCGAACATCCCGGCGAGTTAGTTAGAACAGGTAATTGAATGACGATAATACTTCCGCAAATAGAGATTAGCAAGGATTATAGAAATTTTGTATGTGTGCGTATAAAACCTTTGCGACTTGTAGATAGAGTAATGTACATTTAGCATAAGTAATATCAGCCATCTTGTAGCTAATAAGATCATATGAACATTTTGATTATAGGCTCGCCGCATTTGGTTTGTACCGTTCTACCCGCACACTGGAGGTCTAATAAAACTCTTCCGGTGGCTTTCAAAGTTGTAGCTCTCGGCGAAGTAGGCGACGGTACCTTGGTGACTGTACGCGCTGGCAATGATGAGAATTGTTGTGCCGAGCTTAGAAATTCGACGGCTTTGATGAAGAATCAAGTCGCCAAGTTTAACGATTTGAGGTTCGTCGGCAGAAGCGGAAGAGGTGAGTCCTTTGTCTTCTCTGCTATTTCTTTCGAATAAAAAGTTTTCACCGATGAGAATCTGTAGCCTTTGAATGGATAATTCATTGCAACGAAACGAGGGATGAAAGTCGGACGACATTTTCTTGTCCTACTTTCCTCTTCATTCATAAAACTCCAAAGTTCCTTAGTCTTTGCTTGGAGCGTGTCGCCCTTCGTCTTTTATGCCGGAAGAAAATGCCGGAGGGGTAAAACACCGACGGCGGAAACCCCTTCAAAGAATTCGTTTACACCGCGTAGTAAGGGTAGGTCGTGGACGTCTTGAGACAACCCTCGTTTTTCCTTGGCTCTTCGAGGAAAAGTCTTACGTCTTCGCTCCATTCTAGGGGTTGGCTCCTCACGTCGAGAAAACCTTGGGGTGGGTAATGGCTTTTATTTGTCCGCATCACTGTGCGACCTTCTCACTTTGCCGCCCAACTTCGTTGAGGAAAGGGCGAAATGAGAGGGACCGAGTATCGTTCGAAGAAGCCGCCGACGTCGACTGGGGTGGGTGATATTAATTGAGGTTTCAGTTGAGTTTTAATTAACGTTATTAGAGCCGGTATTTCGTTTAACTGCGTCTTTTGAACTCATGCTAAAGCCTTTTGATTAATGTAATTTAAAATAATTGTATGTGCAATCCGACCTACTTCGAATGATTTTCATAAAGTTATTTGATTTACGACTTAATGTTAATTACGACTTATTTTAAATATTACGCGATAGATGAATCAATAAGCAATCTTAATTTTTTAATACGAATTTGGATCGATAAGAATAAATTTAATAAAATAAATTTAATAAAATAAGAGAATTTCTATATTCGATCAAAGCGGATCTTAGCTTAAATGTGAATTTATACATATTTGATTCTTTGCTAACCGTGCATTGACGTTTTTATTTCGGTCTTGAAACGCATGAATAAAATCAAAATAATAATATCATTTATTGACGAACAATTTAATAATTTTTGCTAATAAGTATTTTTATAAGAATATTTGTGTTATTAAATATTAATGAGAATTTTAAATTTGCAAATAATTTTATTATTTGGCAAATATTCCTCAGTTAGGAAGGAAATATTTTTCGCAACAAAACGAAAAATATTGTTTTCCTGATTAAGACAATATTTGAACTTGGAACTTTCGACTTTTTAAGACAGACGTCATGTTAATTCGACTACCGAGAGCAATCTTAATTTTGTTCTCAAAAGTTAAGATATATTAAGATTACTTATCGATACATTTATTAATTTTTTAACATTATTGATAAAATTACCATAGAAATATATATATATATATATATATATATATATATATATAATAAANAAAATAATTAGTATAGTTAGTTAGTATATAGTAATTAATTAATTAATAAATAATACGTACCTAATAATATATTAGTTAGTTAGGTT
>NW_012130129.1:539502-546617 GCF_000143395.1 Atta cephalotes | reverse complement strand
ATACTATTATTTAATTTTAATTATTATTAGTATAAATAACTACTAAGTAATATATATATATATATATATATATATATATATATATATAGAAAAAACAATTTGGATAGTAGTTTGATATGATAATTATTGAAAATATGCCAGTAATCATTGTTAGTATGTTGTTGTTGTCATATTTTTGATAGTATGGGTAAGGGAAAGCTAATCACTTGAAAATCAGGAAACTCGCAGATTCTCTAGCTGGGAAGCGGGGAACTCTCTCTCCCAAGTTCACGCGTCAGTCATTTGTCTGGGATTAGCTCTCAATTGTTTTCGCCGAGCACGGAATTAACATAAGCTAGGATGAAGAATGTAAGAGAAGTGTCTCTCTCGTCAGGATTCCTAACGGCTTCCTGGCTCCTTGAATATTCCCTGAAAACCGATGTGCGCCGAACTCTCGGGAATTCTTAATGATCCTCTTGTTTGTCGAGCGTGGAAATATTCCCATGTATGAATTTGTGAGGATTTTGTCCTTTTGAGATTTGCAAAAGAAAATTCCTAGAAATTTCTATTAGCTATATTTTTTGCCTTATAAATGCGTATAGTTAATGTATTTCAATATTATAATAAAATTTTTTATATTTAGAACATGTAAAAATATCGAAACCGCGCATATATGTTATGCAGTCTGTGAAAATGGATATATCACTTATTATTGAATTTCGATATATTGCTGTTGCAATAAATTTAAGGAATCGTTAAATGCAACGTCGACACTATGCTTTTGTCTTCGCCTAAAACCGCTTTTAGCCCGGACAAGATTGAGCGTACTGCTACGATAGTCGAGAGCTTTGCAATATCGATGATAAGCCGTAACCCCCTTCCCGCACGTTCGACCGTAATGCCTGCTCCATCACTGCAAAGTCTACCCTGAAGGTACTGGATTGTTTCCACCCCTTCGGCCCTAAGCCCTTTAACGAGATAGATCATTTGCGCGCTTATAGTTCCGACCCATAGCAAGATATCCTTCGACTTTGCTGCCGCGAATAAACTTCATCACGGGAACGTCGCCAATCTAACCAAGTTGCTTTAATTCTACAACACACTTTCTCTTAAATCTCTCAGTCATCTTACTTGTGATCTGCAATATGAAGAGAATAGAAAATAATAATTAAAGGTATCAAAGGTCTATGTAATAAAAAGTGTTACGAGATTTAATTTTAACAAAGAGATAAATATCAAAACTTACAATAATTTATAATAATTTATAAATAATTCAAAGAGTGCGCATGCAATATTTAAACAATGTATGCGGATAATTTATTAACCTTCTGAGTATAATAAAAATATATGATATATGGAATTGGTCAAACGCATTTATTCGAATGTTGATTTATCGACCGCAGCATGAGAATCGTTTCACTCCGAAAAGAAAAACAGCATTCACTCGTGGCAGTTTCAGACCGTAATCAATTCGTTATCAGACTGCAATTGCGCATTTGCGTTTCGTTCCGGGAAAATTGAAATTAATTAATTGGCCCGACAGTACACCGACAGGGTACAATGCCGAGACATGTGTACGCACGCGTAGTTCTACATACACGTTTACAGAGGACTATATGCTAACGAGCATAATCAGCGAATGGTCGAGGATGAGCCTCTCCATGTTGTGTTTATTCTAAATTTGACGAAAATTCTTATGATCGTATTACTTTATCACAAATGAAATTGACAAGCGTTTAACATTACAAATTATTTTAATTAATTTCGCGGAAATCGTTGAAAAAAAATAGGATTCGTGGGATTAAGAAACTAATAGGCAGTGCCAAAGTCTCGTTCGTTAACTTAACTAAGTTAAGTCATACGTTTAAAAGATACGTAAGGACAGCGACGCGTGTTCAACCTGGGCAATCGCGAACGACCTTTAATGATTGTACGGCGACTGGCACCGAGGGTGATACCCGTGTACCTACGCGTGCCTACCTAACTGGGACCATCGACTCCGAGGCAGCAGAAGTGAAAAGGTTGGTCGGCAGGGTGAGGGCACGGCAAGAATGGCGTGACTCGCAGCCAAAACCGAGGGGAATCCCCGCTAGAAAACGAAAAGCTCGCGTGGCGAACCACCGTGTGGCCACGCTCGACATTCGCCATTATTTCTCCGATGCCCTGCCTTCCACCTCCATTCTTTTTTCCCGCCATCGATCATCTTACGTCACAGTGCGGCGGACTTTACCGTCTATATTGACGCCGCCGGTGAGTTCAAGTCGACGGTGAACTCTGACCCGCGATCGATTACCGTATTCGCTATGTACGGAAACGTATCTAATGGATCTGATAGAAAAATAACGGTAATGGCTGCTTGAAAGGGTAACGTGACCGTTGCAATGCATTAGTGAACAGGACTCGTTTAGGAGCAGATATAAATAACATAATGTGTTATTCTTCATTTTGTAAACCGTAGCGGATAAAAACACGTTACCTTTGCAGCATTATCGTATCTAATTTCAAGAAAACATGTTTTGGAGGATACATCTATTGCACGAAGAACGTGCGATATATGGGTTAGTGAAATAATCATTACATCTTTATCATATAATATAAAATAGCATTGATGTTAATAATATGCTGATACGAATATAATATTGATTTTTGTATCGCGAACAAAATTTATACTGGATGGAGAAGAATAAGCTGTTTGACTAACAAAGGAACAAACAAGAGTCCTTTTTCAATATCAACAGCTTTGTTAAAATAAGCTTTGTTAAAATATATAAAGAATATTAGAGATACGTATTTTTTCAGAAATGAATTTCTCGAACATTAAGGGAATGTGAAATTTTCTTGAAAACTTTTCAACCTTCTCTTGAAAAAAGTCGATTTTTTTCTCCCTGAGTAAATATATCGTCTAAATTGTTAAAGATATAAAAAAAAGTTTAAATAAAAATTGCCTAGTTTTATTTTGTAAATACTCTTAAACCATTCTCAATATTTAATTAAAATATTTTTTTGTATCTTTGACGATTTAAATGATATATTCATTCAAGAAAAAAAGATCAGTTTTTCTTTTAAGGAAATGTTTCATTACTC
Source organism: Atta cephalotes (assembly GCF_000143395.1). Taxonomy (NCBI): domain Eukaryota; kingdom Metazoa; phylum Arthropoda; class Insecta; order Hymenoptera; family Formicidae; genus Atta; species Atta cephalotes. Next base: position 543,554 of record NW_012130129.1, on the reverse strand, counting down.
AACACTGAAAGCATTTATAAAAAATACGTGTTTTATATTTTTTTATCTATATTTTATCATTATCCAATGCTTATTAAAATCGAAGGGAGACATTTCATTGTGTTCTTTTGTAAGTACGCACGATGGTGAAAGAGAGGAAGGGTTGTGGTATACCTCTTGCGCGTGCAGCATTATCGCGAGCGCGCAATTTTCATTGTGGCGACTTTTCGCATCGGGCAACGCTTCTCGCCATTTTCATACGTTTTATCGCGTGCTTTTGCATGTTGAATCGATAGCGATCGCGCGAGCGAGTTTTCGCGGCAGAGTTTTGGTGCTTAATGCTCGCGGGATGAAATTGCGGTATACCGTTGCACACGCGTGTTTTCACCCGACGGTCTACCCCCGCTTTTTCCACGACATTATTTCGCGCTCGACCGAGGCTTTTTAGCGTCACGCGACTTCCACTCTTGCCGCCCAATCCTCCCTCGAACGCGACCACCCTCTATTCCCTTAACTCGGCCGCGCTGGCTGGCCACTGTCACCGTCGACGACGCCCTCGATACATTACCAACGTATAATTCGGTTACCACGGAGTTTCGCCCGGCTAACCGCGTTTGCGAACTTTCAACGTCGGCTTGAATAGGCGCGTCCACGAATCGACGCGTCGCGGGACAGAAACCGACGCGGAAAAACGCATTTGATCGTCCGCCTCGTTTTTAAAAGCTAATTGTCCAGCATTTCCATTCTACGCATTGCGGTTATTAAAGCGTTATATTAGAATTAAAGTTGCATGCTTGTAGTACCAGGAATAAACTTATTTAATAGAATATTGTAAGATTTGATCGTTTAACACATTGAATGTGTTCTTTGTTTCAGGCAAGAGTTTCACCTTAACGATAACGGTGTCGACGACGCCGCCTCAAGTCGCCACTTATACCAAGGCGATTAAGGTGACAGTAGATGGGCCGCGCGAGCCGCGATCCAAGACCAGTGAGTATCACTGTAAGCATTGCTGTTCTTATTTATTACATTTTATTCTTGCTAATAGAAGTCAATAGAAGTACACAAAAAGAACGATTTTCTTAAAATTTTGTTGGAAAGAGATCTGAAAATAATTTTGTTGAACATCAAAATAATTATGTTGCAAACTAAAAAATGATGAGTAATGCTGTAAAAAAATTGTATTATTAAATAACAACGGAAAAAGGTTCAATACAAATAAATGAAAAGGACCATAGTTTAAATTCCAGTTTAAACAAATTAGGATTAGAATCGGAAATTAAAAATTCACATAGAAATATTATTAGATACTAAGATCTGCTTCGATGGCAAATATGGTTCTCTTCACTCGTGCTGCAAAAAATTCTTTAACAATTAATTTGAGTTTCTAATAAAATTGTTTTGGTGCTTTAACAAAATTATATTCTATATCCAGCAAAATTTTAGATCTATCAGCAAAATCGTTCTTTTTACGTAGCGTCTCATTAAGCATTGTACAAATGGAACATCCTCATCAATAGTTTCGCACAAACGCGCATCGTGACGATTATCGAGACTTTCAATAACGCGCTTTGGAAATTTGGTGTGTGCGTAGAATATCTATACGGGAAACAGATTTTAGCGGGATTTTGTCGACACGATCGTAATGCCTAACGAACGAGCGGCGTGGCAGCGGAGGCAGTAAAAGCCGCAAGTTTGAAATGGCCCTAGTGTGCGGCTTCGCACTGGTCGACCGTTACCCTTCCAAGGCTAAGTTTCGTGCAATTGTCATTATTTATAACCACGGGGCACCGGGTCCCGCCATAACATTGACAAAGAGCTGCGGGCGTTGCCCGCGAAGGTGTGTATCGCGGTGCTTTGGCCAAAACGCAGGGTGACGCCTGCAAACTTCACGGATATCCGCTCGCGAGAACTCCTCCGCGAGAGCGTAGTGCCGAGACATACAATTACCGAGAATTCTCCCCGTTATTTCACTAGGTTCACTGTCGAGCCTGTCTGCAGGGGTTCCTTCCTTAGGGGCGAAGGGAAAGGGACGTTTCTCATTCTCCGTTTGTTACCTACCATATAACCTATTATGTATAACGCATTGTACGCTTTGTGCTTCCGAGCACGTCAATTTGTGGCGTCGTAACACGGACAAAGATTTCCTTTAAAAGATTTAGCCTGAGGTTCGATACTTGACAAAGAAAAAAAAATATGCTGATGGTCTAACAATTCCAACATAATAGTTGCAGAAAATTTCTCGTTTGCATTTCGAATCAATTATAAAATCAATTCTATTTCTTGAGGCTACCTTGTTTTTTGCGTGTTACATTGCGATCCCATTCTTGTGTTGAGTTTAGATATTAGAACACTAATACATTAGACTAATACACTACATTAGAACACTAATAATGTTGTCCCTGAAGACGTACCAAAAATATCCGATAGCTTTAATATATCGAAGCGCTCTGGGTAGCATAGGATAAGTTTGGTACCTTGGGAAATTGCGACCACATCCGCCGGCTTGGCCGCATCTGCGGACCACCCACGAAACTTCCGTCATAAATCCAAAATATGAAAACGCGAAATTTCGGTGTACCGCTCGGAGACGCGCATCCAAGCAAAACACTACATATCAGAGAACGTAACGTTTCAGAGAAGTAATTTCTCTTGCGATATTAATGCTGCTGACTATTACTTCAGCCAGAGATATATTTAAAATGGGATATTTTATTACGAGATGCAAATTATTATAGAGATTGCATTTTTTAACACATCGATAATTAATTTTAATTCAAAGTAATTAAAATCACTCCCCCTTCTCCCAGCTCAACACGTTTTGCGGAACGCCAAGTTTCTGAAAGCGAACAGCGGATATGAATTTTTAGAGATCGTTAAGATAGCGTAAGGATGTCGGAAATAGACATTGGTCATGTCGGCGCTTTGGATCTTCTATGAAAACAAACCGTTTATTGAATCAGGGACAATTTCAAGGATGGCGGCGCGAGATGAAAGAGCTTTGGCTTTCCGGGTGGTCCTCGTGCGCTTTTTTCGAGGCCACGACTCACATGTTTCATCTCATCTTTGTAGAGTAAGCTATAAGGACTTCTAATTATTACATTTCAGTACATGACAGAGTTATTTTCACACATTGAAATATAATTTATTGAAGTCTGATAATTTAGGAAGGATATAAAAAAATCTCTAAATATTTTCTTTTTATTCACGGAGAGAATTTTTTTTTTAAATTTGTCCTGAAAATATGGTAATTATGATATAATGCAATATTTTAAAGATTTTTCACTATGCACTTCAGTAAAATGAATCAAACTTATTTTATACTCTATTGTAGTTTTGTTAATGAACGAGAGAGAATTTTAATTTTCATTAAAATTCTTCGAAATATAATGTTGTCCCACGATTATCATATTTTCAGGCTACACTCTAAGAAAAAATTCTTTCCATGTGCTTGAATAATTTTTACATACTTTTCGTGAGTGAAATAATTTACGTATGAGCATACATTCAAAGAAGTGCTATAAATTGTGCATTCGTGCATTCGATGATCAAACGCGAGAATAAACGAATGAACCTTATCTAAGACAATACGGAGCGAATGCCTCCGAAGGGTTGTAATTAATTAAACAAGCAATTCATTACACATTCTACCCTCGTCTGGTAGCCGAAGGTGGCCGTTGCCGCGGAAAGGCTGCGGGGCCGAGGAAATTGATTGAGGGAGGTTTAGCCTGGGTTTCGATGCTGCTCGCGAGGACTCGCCCATTTGAAATCGGGATTCGTACGTTCGCGGAATGCATCTTCGACGAAACGGTTCTCGGCAGCGATAGGAAAGATCGAAAATGGGTGTCGTGCTTACCAGCTCCAGCTCACATCGGGAGAAGCTGATTTCGGGACGCAGGGGGACAGGAGAGAGAGAGAGAGAGAGAGAGAGAGAGAGAGAGAGAGAGAGAGAGAGAGAGAGAGGAGGAGGAGGAGGACGGAGGAGGAGAGAGAGTAGTAGTCGTCGTACGTCGTCGTACGTACGTACGTACGTACGTACGTACGTACGTACGTACGTACGTACGACGACGACG
>NW_012130129.1:511794-539482 GCF_000143395.1 Atta cephalotes | reverse complement strand
GAGAGAGAGAGAGAGGCGGGAATTGGCGACGGGACGAAATGAGGATCTGTCGTTGCCAGCTGCTAACTCTCGAGAAATTCCCTGGCAGTCACGGAGCGCAAAGAGGGTGTCCAATGAAATCGATAGCCGCGACTTGCCAAGGACTTACGACTTCGTCCAATCGCCAAACATTTCTCGTTCCACGAAAGAATAAATCCGTGCTGTCATAGATCGCCCGCTGCGATGATCCAGAATGAGTATATCTAATCAAGATACTTGAAAGATCATGACACGTCTTATATACGGACAAAAATGATGTATTAACAATATCAGCCGACATCTATCTAAAATAATCTTAATTATTCAATAACATTAACTTTTAGAGAATGGAAATATATTTTTAAGATTTTAAAGTTTTTTTCTTAAGTATACTGAAAAAAATTTCTGGTAGAAAGCGTATGAACCAATAGATTCTGATCTTATCAGAATTCCGAGCATCATAATTGGACATCTGATTATTTTGGCTACAATTATAATAGATTTAATTATAAAATTCTGATTTCTCGATTTTCCATTAGAATTCTAATTAATACAATCAGTATTTTTTTAGTGCAAAATTTTTCATAATATTTTCATTTATTTTATTGTATTCTTTGCCTCGAAATATGACGCTGTTTTAGCGTTACTATAGTGGCTTTTTTGTTTCTGTAAAGGTTATTATATAAATAAACAATATTTATTAAAATAAGAACATGGCATATTTGTTTCAATAATATTATTCAATAAATTAAGTTTGTTTTTATTTAGATTGTTGTCGGCTAATGTTGTTAATACAACATCATTTTTTCCACGCAAAAGTGTTTATTCGTGAAGAATAATAGTGGAGTAGTTACGTGAAAGATTGACCACTGATTATTTGCTACTTCGTTTAAACGTGAAAGCAATGTGGAGTTTAGAAGAGCGAACGATCGCACGTCTATTCGGAGGGTCGCACGAGTGCTCGACGCCTAATGAAATACTGCGAAGAACGGTGGTGCGCCGAATTCAAAGGGTTAGGGTGGCGTGATAAATGCGTGGGTCGAGCGGCATAATTTATTAAATCTATCAAGCCGCCAGTGTAGGAAACTATCGGTATCTCAAAACAAATCCTCATTCGAAGTTGCCGTTTTCCGATCACGTTCCGGTCGCGTGGCATACATCCATTTCTCATCCCGTAAAAGATAGCGTTGAAAATCGAATTTACTTAAACTTACGACACAACAAATTATTTACTTCTTAAAAGAGAATAAAAGGTTCTTTACCTAAGAAACCTGTACAGTTCATAAAATTTTCTCTTAGGCTTCTCTCTGGTTCTGCAATGTGTTCGAATCGCCAGTCGTTTAACAGGATCTCGTTAGTCTCGGTACCCGTCGGTATTCCGCCGTCGCGCCCCCATTGTGTCCCCGGATCGAGCGTACCCTATTCAGCAAACCGGCGGGAATTTCGGGTTGCCGAGTTAGAATTAGGGCTTCGATTGGATTATCAGGACGACGGGAGTCCGCTACCTCCCTTCCGCCCAGCGACCCTTCGTGTCGGTCTCTCTGGCCTCCGGTACCTTCCACGTTGAATCGTTGCCTTTAGGGGAAGAGAACGAACCTGCATGGTATGGCACACGGCTGTCCTGTGCGGCGACCTATAGTCAGGGACAGCCGGATAGGACGTCTGCCTGTTGGGACGTCTTTAATTGGGTTGGCGACACCGTCGCAGGGAAATAAAATGTATCGATGTCTCTCTTGTGTCTCCCTCGTTCGTTCCGGCTTCCGAAGGGACGGCGTTTACCCATATTGTTTCATTTGTCGTTTCGGTAAATGAAAGATGCACCTTCTACCAATTGTCAGGCTAGAAAATGTACGAATTTTTTTGGTATTTTTACCGGAAAAATTGTATTATTTTCAAATTCTACAGAAATTACTTCTATTATATTTGTACGCGTAAATAAAGTTTAATACGTTTCACGTTCGAGTGCCATAAAAAGAAAAAGTTAATCGCACATAGACAAAATGTGACTGATACATACACCGGAAGTCCAGTGGACAGGCGCACGGTTGATCGCAGTGCTGTCTCTTTTAGGGCAGCAACAACAGTTTCATGCCTTTGCGTTCGCCTCGCAACGAGGCGGTCCATTCTTCGCCTCGCCCCTGGTGGATCCGTTGCAACCTCTGCCAAACCCGTTGCAACCGTTACCGAATCCGCTCCAGCCAAGGGATCCGTTGTCTTCTTTTAGACACGCGATGCCTGGTAATTGTCAGAGTAAGTAACCGCGTCTGCGCATGATCGTGACTTTGCTTTCATTATACGGCTTTGTTTTGAATTTTTTTGACAATGACTTATCTATGTGTATGCATGTACCGTTCTTTCTGTATCCGACTTGTGCGCGAGCACTTTCATTTTATAGGTTTCTTAAATGTATTATTTCCAAAGTAGCCTGTATTACAAAAAATGCCTGTATTGCAAAAAAATATATAAAATATGACATATACATGCAAACAATTTAATTGTGTGCAAAGAAGTATCTTTTTTAATTTTATTTTATGATCAATTTCTCGTTTATGATGTTATGAAATTTAGATCATTTTTGTCATCGAGTAGTAGATGGCTTCTGTTGAGTTTGGGAATATTTTCAGACTCTGCTGGTCTGAGTACAGAAGCATGGCTTTTGGGTAGGCTCGGCAGCAAGCTTCTCGGCTTCAGAAGCGGAAACCGCAAGCCTGTTCAAAGCTAGATTAAATATTATATTAAAGGGGTTGCCACGGAAGCGCGTCCCAGTCGGTTGGTTCCCTGTTTTGGGGGCGCAGCCTCACCTTCTCTCTCCACGTTTATAACGTAGATTCGCGTAAACGCGAGTTTGCGCGTAAAACGCAATGGCAAAGTAATGTCGAGGGAATGTTGCCCGTTGATTTCGATTATTTAAAAAAGAAGCTGTCGTTCGTTGATTAAAATTGTGCTATGCTGATCGCCACGATCAAATCTGACCGCCGAACGCACGCGAACGGTATATATAGTATGTATATATATATTGTACGATAAAATTTTTAATACTCTTCTCGAGCTCGTACATCGATAAACGGTGCTGGTAGTACGCAAGAAGAGACGAGAAAAAAAAAGCTTAAACAATAATTCGAGATCAGCCGTTTTAATGAGTTACCTCAGACATGAGGGCTGACTGCTCCGTTACTAGCAAATTTCCCGATAAAATACGAAGCACGCTGAATATTTCCTTTATTAACTTTTTTCCCTCATCGGGCATCTGGTCCGATATAATATGCGTACGCGGCTATATTATTCTCACGCTATATGCTTGGTGGATTCGATTTCGGGAGACACTTGCGTATACGGAATTACTTCTCTCTGTTAAAATTGTAAAAGCTTAGAATATAGCACATTACGTTGTGATGTAATTATCTTTATTCGATATAATTAACCTTCTGGTGGATTTATTGGACCCGCTCAGTTATGAATTTTTGTAAAAAATGTACAATTTAATTTTCTTTATATTTATAAATTTGTTATATTTATAAATTTGGATAATTCTTATTAAAATGTATTTAATATTCGTTCTTCTTTGTACGATATGTCATTTTCGTTCTTTAAAATTGATTAGTGTTTTTTAATTAAATAAATTAAATAAGTTTTGCGGGTCCAACATCAATTCTGGAGGATTAATATATGTAATTAAAATAAAAGTTTTGTTTAAAAAATATGGCAAAGCAACCGCGTAGACTCTTTTTTTATAAATGGCGAGTCGAGATGGGATTCACTCAGGTATTTGAATCCCGCAATGAATCTCCGAATACTTCGATAAACTCGTGCGTAACTTTAGGCGATTTTCCATAAAAAGGGCCACCTCTTCGGACCGCAAGGAATCCGGTAATGCCGAAGGATGTGAAAGCACCGGGCGGATAGCAGTATTTAGGGTTAGCTCTCGTGACGACGGTCCGGTGGCGCTTGCCGAGGCGGGCTCGGTTATTTGAGTTGGCCCCAGCTACGCGGGGGATGACCAACCCTTTGATCTCGATGTACTCTTCCATTCCCCTCACTCTCCGCCATGTCCACCCGTGTCCCTCTCGCAAGCGCTCGTGCTCTCATCCTTTCTGCATTCAACCCCCGTGACTCATTGGAAAATCTATCGGGGATGCTGCCTATACCCCGCAAAAATACATCCGCCAAGGGACGCACAGAACCGCCGCCGCCGCCGATGCATCTCACCAAGTGATTCGAATTGGCATATAATCCGGCGAAAATTTTCCCGTGCCTTTTCAACCTTCTGTTGTTTTATTCGATTGTTGCGATTATTATTTAGCTGTTCCGCCGCTGTGACTGCCATCAGCATTGCTATCGATGTTTTTATATTAGTTAGCTTTTCTTATACATATTTGTTTGTCTTGTTTATTGTGCTCGTCGTTCATTAGCTATGTTCAGCAGAAAAAGCAGTTTTGCAAATATGATATTATAAAATTCTTTAATGTGATTAAAAAGATTTTATATAGCTCCTAATTGGATATAAATATATAAATCAATCATATTATTATTCAAAGAATCTTATAACAGTATCAAAGCTGCTTTTTCTACTGTTTCTACGCAGCCATTGATTTTTCATAGTAGGCATCTTGATGGTGTTAATGCTTCTGTATTTTAATTTTTGCAAAGATATTCTTCGCTTGTGTGATTGTCGTTTTTTCTTTTGTCATATTCTTCGGCAAAGCGTGCAAAAGTTGGTTTCTCTAGATATGTCCCAGTTTGGCCTGACAGCGAGCAATTCTTGGGGATACGGTAGCACGGCCGGCTATGCCGGCTACCTTCCGGGTCCCCTTTCGTCGTGCGCCGCACAGGCCTCGTTTCCACCTCCGCCGCCACCCCCTCCGCCACCACCGCCATCGTCCACGCTGGCATCTTTCGCCGGCACGGCCTCCATGACTACGCCGACTGCACCGGACTCGACGGCGGGTTCGACTGTCACATCCGGCACCGGTAATACCGGCACCACGTCGCAACAGGACGCTTTTTCCGCGGTCTCCTCTCGTAAGTTTAGCTCGCTGCACGTCGAATTTTGTTATGCTTTTGACGAGTGAACAACCATGAGGTGTCGCTTAATTGTCTGTTTATTACACGGAAAGAATGATTTTATTAAAAGAGCTAAAATTTTATTGGATATATTATAGATCTGAAAAATAAATTTTGTTGACTCATCAAAATAATTTTATTAGAAATTCAAATTAATTGCTGTAAATATCAAAAATTTTTTCAGCATTATTCATCATTTCTTAGTTTCTCATATTATTTTGATGACTCAACAAAATTATTTTCCAATCTGTATCCAGCCAAAAAGTGACTGCAAAAAAGGAATTTTTTTCGTCTGTTTTTTGGGATCTCAATTTTTGGACTGAACTGTTTGCCAAATGATATTCTAAAGATATTAATTACAAAGAAGTTTCAGGGGTTGAGGGGTGGACAATTGTTATCATAATTGGAGGGGCGGCGGGGGGAGGATGGAAGAGGGTCATGTATTACGTCTATGCAAAAATCCGTTGATTCCACCCCCCTTCTAGCTCTGATAATAATTGTCAATTCATCTTTAAACTTCTCTGTGATTAATGTTTAAATATAATGTCTAAATATAAAATTTGGCACACAGTTCCAAAATTGAGTGACCGCAAAAATCATCCCAAAAAAGGAGCGGAAATTTTTGCGGTCATTCTTTTACATCTTTTAGCTAAATTGTTTTTTCCGTATTGAAAGAAAAGTGTTTAGTATTTGCGACTGTAATTGCATGGTAAAATGAAATTATAAAGTAATTTGCTATCCTGTATTACTTATATGTTAGGAGCTCTATTTTTGTAGTTATACTTTATAATTATTAACTGTTATTTTTTAGTTATTATCATTATAGTAATAACTACAGAAATAAAGTTCTTAACCATAATTATTTTATCATGCAATTATAGTTATTAAATATTTTTCTCTCATGTACGTTTCGTTTAATTTTGACTCTCCGAAGATCGAGAGAAAGAGAGAGAGAAAGAAGGAAAAAGAGAGAGAGAGAAAGAGAGAGAGAGGGCTATGATAATTTTATAATTGAAATCGATTAAATTTACTTGATTGTAACGAGATTATATAAATTGAAATATAATTTGCCAAATTTTTCACTTGTGTGAAAACCTTGAAGAATAAATCGGACCATAGCCTCATGGTTGAAAATGTAATTATTCGAAAGATCAATAGAATTATAGTTCTCGAGAGGCAAGATCAGTCGACCTGTTTGTCTTTGGCGAACTGAAATAGCGTAGCTTCTCCTTCCTCGAATGTCACAGTCGTACCGGATACCACGACACCAGGTCAGTCCGATCCATTGGATCCACTAAGCAGCCTCATGTCCGGTGGCTCTTCCAGTCAGAGATATCAGGACTACGTGTCGCCCAGATCATTGTCCACTGACTCTAGCACAACCGAGAGCCCGGTACACGAGGAACAGGGCTTTGGGCAGAATTACGGCAACTACTTTCCAACGCCCGGTGTGCTTCCCAGCATTCTCTACTCCCAGCTCTATGGGAATCAGTTCCAGAATCCCGAGAGTGCCGAGCAGAGGGCCGTCGCGGATAGTTGCAGCGTGAGGCAAGAGGAAGTCAGACCGGATAACAACGTTTGGAGACCGTACTGAGAGACAGAAGCGAGTGATTTCTTATCTAACAATTCGACTATCGAGAAATGTGGCAACTCCTGGAAGACAAGAGGGAAGTAACGCTTAACTGATCGCTCTTGAGGCTATCGGCTATTGTGACATCGATAATTGTAATGTGACGTGGTGATTCTTTGAGAACTATCCAAGTGTCGAGGACGATTCTCGATGGCGAATTAGCACTAGTGGGCATTAAAACTTGATCCGGAAAATACTCGAGGAGCGAGTCCGTTTGTTGAGGGATGTTTTTTCCGGAAAAACTTTGGGAAATAAAAAAATTGTTTTACCGGTTGTGTGTCTCACGCCAATGAATTTTAGAGGTGCAAATGAGCGAAGGGAGATTTGTAATTAAGTGAGAACGAATTGCGTACGAAAGAGCGAGCACGGGTGTGAAAGTGGTGATGACGATTACAATAATGATATTCGCAGGATGTATATACGTGTACATAAAGCTAGAACATTGTCGTTTCATCGAATCATTATTCGCCGTCGTTTTGAGCGATGCGATTTAGTTTCATTGATTACGTTTTCATAGTATATAATTGCGAACGACTGCTGCGGGATCGTGCAATATCGTCGAGACTGACGTTGACGATTGGCTTCCTTTCTTTTTTGTAAATATATGTATCTTCAACATTGCGCGTTTGGTTTTCCTTCGACCCGCATTTTCCTTTAAGAAAAAAAACCATCTTTCGGATTGAAGAAATCTGGCTCCACGCTTTCGGCGAGATATTTGCAGCGACCCTGAGTTACCTTGAGAAATCGACTGATTCGCAAAAGGCTATCACGTGTGGTCACGTTCGGGTCAAGCCGATGATAAAATCGAATGGGTTTCAATTCGTGTGAGGTGAAAAAGTTTCCTTGTCGTGTGAAAATGTCGTCGCGGGGAGCGCGCGAGCGGCGAAATGCTCGCAAGCATTCAACGAACGTATGAACGAACGTGCCGGAATCGAAGATCTTACATCGAAATTTCTGCCAAAGAAACGAAAGCCCGAGGAACAACTCGCGAAATAGTTTTGCGAGAAGCATCGCGCCGCGCCAGCAAGAAGCTTATCCGTTTTTGTAAACCGGCGACGGGCACTCTGCGTTTCCAAAAATGATTTCCGATATACATATCTACCGACCTATTGTTATCGTAGTTTTTGACCGAGTCGAAGTAAAAGTGTATTTCAAAATATAAATCCACTTGACTTTTCTCTTTAATCTCCTACACTGCGTCCATCCATCCTTGATTTATTATCCTAAAATTTTCACATAATTTAGAACATATTTTTTTTTCACATCGATTTTACGTTGTACGGCTGTTATTTTTTAGAATCTCTTATTTTTCTAACGTAATATTTATATTTCAATTTTTCTTTTTCTTTTTAGTGTCTTATTTTTTGGACGGTATCCTTCCTCTCGAAGTCGTCTTCGCTCAGATTATCATCATCATCTCGGAGGACTAGTGGCAGATCTACATAACAGGTAGGTAGGGAAACGAATCTCTACTGGGGTCTCGGTAACGCCAAGGGTTCTAAAGGATTCTCACTGACGGAAGTGCGTATATGCAAATTTGCAAAAGATTTAATTAAACCTGGTCTCGGGAGGGGAATTTGCGTCTGCCTCATAGCTCCAGCCAAGTCGTATGTACGTGTATGATGAAGGCGTGTTTCATATTTAGTACAAGTTAAGTTTATCACTGCAAATGGCATATCTCGGTACTATATGTTTTTAAAGGCGTGGCATGCCACCTTTTTTCGAATATCAATTTCAATTGTAACTACTAATATTGTATTGTTGTAACATAATTATGCAGATAATAATATACGGAAAGAATTTTGCTGAATATCTAAAAATAGATGGATATATATCTGGAAATAATTTCATTGGATCATCAAAATAATTATGTAAGCAATTCAAGCATGATGAGAGCGATGCTGCGAAAAGCTATTCTAGCAACTGCAACTTAAACATCCTACATAGATAATTATTTTAATATTATTTATAAATAATATTATTTTCAGATCTATGCTTAGCTAAATTTTTAGATATTTTGATCAAACCGTTCTTTCCATGTATTTATATAGTCATTGGAAGAAAAATAGAGTATTCATTGTTTGTTGAGAATTATAATTTTTCGAGCAATTTATCTCGTCGAAACTCTTAATAATTAACAATATTCATAATTAAATTTGAATTTTGTAAACGAAAAGTTGACCTCAAATTGGTCAAAGGATATACTCTGGCGAAGTTTGATGCGGATTATGAAGCGGTCTGCATAAAGCAGCGTACTTTTCTCATTCGATAACCGAGCCACCGCGCTCAGGCTAGTGTTTATCGCTGTTGCACACAGCGAGGACGACGAGTAACCTGATGGACATATGGCGGTTCGCGTCGGGAGGTTCGGGGGTGGGTACGACTCGTCGTTTATACGCAGTGCCGGCATAATGGAGTAGAGTGGAGTAGAGCACGGATAATGGAGTATGAAGAATAGCGTGTGGTGAATGTCGGGATAGTCCCTCTCACCCTTCCGCTTCCCGCGGCGACTCTTCGTTTCCCTTGTCCCTTTTCCTCCCCGCGAGAACTCGCGTCCACCGAACCACTCTCTGGTGAGGGGCGGCAAACTGGACACGGCTCGTTGACTCGAGCAGTTGGCCATGCCGATTTATCGTCCCACAGCTATGCCACGCTACCGATTCCGTGCTAAATCCACGATTCGGCGTTGCTTGGTGCTCATCTTTTTCCGTGCGATTCTTTCTTCGGTTTTTTTCATCCTTTATATCACGGATGTCCTCGTGGAGGATATATATATCATCACACAAAGAGAAACGAAGGGCGCAGAAGAGAGAATCTCGAATATCGAAGCTCTTTTGTCACAACTTGTGCATGCAACTCCGCGTACTTCCTAAGTAATGAAGAACAATAATTACTCGCTGTAATGCAATTTATGACGCGGTCGACCCGGCTTCTCTAGGTGAAAAAGGAAGTTAAATCTGGAGAGGCTGCAAAAGAATGGCTTGAATATGTAGTAAATTTTGCACCATATACATACTACAATTTATAAGGAATTTTTTTTAAGTCACACATAACTTAAAATCAATTTTTATAATAATATTATTAATATTCAATTTTAATAATTAAACTTAAATTTAAGTTTAATTTCTATATAACATTTCTATATAACAGTTTTTATTTTTGTAATTATATTATTAATATTTATATTAATATTTATACAAAGTTGCATGAATTCTGATATAATTTTTTTTAAATAACACATCTAACTGACATCAACATGTATAGTTGATCAATCAATCAATTAATCAGTTAACGCGTTATTTAGTTCATTAATAAAACGATTGTCATAGCGTCCACTGATTGTCTATTGAAAGAAACTGGAGATGAAAAAACACGAACAAAAAGTGTGCCCCAGAGCCCCACATAGCAGTCGAACCGAACGCGTTGTACATACATACGCATGCCTCCCACATCTTTTCTACGCATAGAGCGCACGTGGCGCGTTCCCCGTAAACGTTCTCTCTCGTCGGCAGGGCAGCGTACGGGGGTGGTTTTGGAGGTGGCAGCGAGGGAATCGCGGTGACGAGGCGGCAGGGGAGAATAGTCGTTACACGCACCGGTCACTGCCACCCCCTGGCTATCGCCGACACGACTCTCCCCTCCCCCCATGTAAAATCACCCTTTGTCGCGCTCGATGGGAAATTACTTTTTGTCCGTCGATTATGGGGTGAATTTTCGGACGACGAGACCCGATCATTTCGAACGAGATACGACTCCGATTCGAGACATCTCCGAGAAAGGGTATTGAACATCGTGGCGAACCATTTTTTAAATTGTTTTAAACCGATTTGATTTGATAATAATTAAATAAATAACAATTAATCGGTCAAACAAATTAATTATTCTTGCTTTATTTTCTTTTTTAATATTTTTAAAAAATGTTTGTACATCTTTTCCTCGTATTTCGTTGAAAATAATCGGCTTTTGTCATCCGAAAATTTTATTTTATTTGAAATAAAATAAAATAGAAGGGATTTTAATTTCTTTAATCGATTAATTATATTATTTGCGGTTATTAAAATGAACTCAGAATTTATTCAGTTTTATTGTTAAATTTTAATATAAAGTTAGTCAATAAACGATGCTCAGAAGTGCAAAAGAAAGATCACGTTACTATATTTTTTCTTTAAAAAAATTCGATTTCCTACTTTATTATCGGATTTGCTAATGTAACCAATGTGCTTTAACGTCTAAAATTTCTAGAAGTTTTTATTTAACCTATGTAAGTGTAGTTCTCATATTCTAAGATCGCGTAAAACTCTTAGTAGACAGCATCGTATTAAATTCCATGCTGATTCGTGCATTGCATGACGATGCCTGGAAATAAGAGAGAGACTTGACGAAGTGTGCCCGCGGGGCCACCAGCCCTTGATTACCAAGATCTTCATCTACATGCTAAACATCGCTTCACGGCACCGTCTTGAATACTCTTGTACTTACTTACGTATGTATCTAGATCCATGGCCCGCGGATCCCCGTCTCCATTCGCTTGCAGCACTCAAGGTATTTTCCACCCTCCCCGATCTCCCTGACACCCCATGAAACGCATTGCCGTACCATCTGTATGATGTTTGCTTAGATTAAATTAACCGACCGTAAAGCCGTCCTTTGTTCTTCGTGCGGCGCGGCGAAAATGCCGACAGGAACGCCGAAAGGAACGGGAAAAGAGGAAACGTTTGGGGGAAAAAAAGGTTCACTTGTACGAAGATTCTGGGATTTTTCGCGTATTCGAATTTGCAAAGCGAAACCAGACTTGCTACAATTCATCAACGGTACAAAATGTACAGCGTTGAAATATAAGCAATGTTGCAACAATTTGCAACCGGGAAAGATAAATATTGTTTCCTTCCTATATTTTATAGTAATAGAAAAGGAAAAGAATTCGAATAAGATAAAGAAATGTAATTTTTTAACAAGATTCTTTAAAGAAGGCGCCATCTTTCTTAGTGGTGACTAAGCGTACTAGTGGTTTCTTAAAAGACGCTTGCCGGCGGTGCAACTTCTTTAAGAAAATATCCTTATTCTTTCTTTCTTACCGACTCGTTTTGCTCAGGTTTAATAGCTGTCCACCCTCTAATCTTACGTCGATTCAGCAGCAACTATACAAGTTAGAAAAATCGATTCTTTGAAATGACATTTTTATACTGTCTTTTTTAATCTTTAATAAATTAAAAAAATCAAATTTCTATGAGAAAAAATATTTCTGACAATCCCTGAAAAATTATTGGAAGGTTGGCCTTCGAGAGATGTTAAATTAACAAATTAGTCAATGAATTATATTTTGTTAATAGTAATTATTTCTTGCATTTTTTAAAACTCGTTTTTTACCGACCTTTTCACGAGCTGCCTTACCACGAGGGTGACGTTTTCTTAGAGCTGAAGAAGGGTGCAAGAAGGAGGAAGGTGAGACTTCTTAAATGTCTTTACCTTCTTTCTCGTATGAGGGCAGCACCGGTATCGTCTTAGGAAAAAAAAGATTGATAAAACAATGGGTTTACTTTAATCCCATTTGCTTAAATTTGAACTTCATTCTTTTGTAATTAATAATGTGTAAAGTTTAATCGCGGTGAATGTAGCAAAAATTTTTATATAATGAGCATTATTTTAAATTGACTTATTTAATAAAGATTGAAAAATAAAGTTTATAAACTATTTTATTCCATCCGTGAATAATATGTTTATCCTTTTACTCTTCGCCATATATTTACATGTGAATAAATGCTAAAAAAGAAATTTTTTTATTTATAGAAGATATTTATAATCCAAAATATTTTTCTTAAAATAAATAAAAAACGATGTCTCTTTAATATTCGCTCTCTTTAATATTCAGAAAAAGGAAGAATAGTAACACTGTTACTTTTTTATCGTTTATTGTTTTATTAACGATATCATTTTATATATCATTTTTAACAAAGTGATGTTGAAATTTCTTATGACTATTTATAACTAACTAAATGACTATATTTATAACTAATAAAATTGCGCTTAGATTGGAAAAATCATTTGAAAAGTAACTAACCTTATTATGCATTATTTAGTGAAGAAAGTAACTTGTATTGATGCGTTATTTTATTTGTTACAGTAATTCGTAAAAGTAACTTGTTACAAATAATGAGTTATTTTCAGTAACCAGTGATTTTTCAAATTTCTTACAAGTAACGATTGATTTTTCCAATCAATGATTGATTTTTTTTTGGTGTTACCGCCATAAAAAATTCGCAACGTCATTATTAAATCGTTATTATAATAAAGTAATGATAAAAAGTAATGGCGGTACAATTAATTCCGAATGTACTTTCTTGTTAATATTTTTTTTGAAGAAGAAAGTATAAAAAAGTTTCTTTTTACATTTTTTTTCTAAATATAAATATTCTAAAATATAAATATAAGTATAAATATATTAAAAAATTATACATTAATTTTTTTTTAATACGAGCCTTATTTATTCTGAATGTGGCATTGAACAATATTTGATCCGTTGAGGTTTTGTGTAAATCATGAGCATCCGGACATTGGGTCATCGTCAAGTTGGTTGGTTAGCCATTTCTCGGCGTTCGATTCCCCAACTCTGAAGAACCTGGTCAAACGCGCCAGAGAAATATGCGAGAGCCTGACCTGAAGCAGTAGAGAGAGATCTCGGAGTATCTTGGCCGGGTCTCGCCGGTAGCTAGGCAACCCACCCCCAGGGCCCACCGTCTCCTCCTTCTCCTCATCTCTGCTCTCACTCTCTACCCCTTGCCACCTTTTCCTCCACGAGACTATGCTTCCTCTTCCTCCTTCTCCTCTTCCTTCTCCTCCTTCTCTGCTTCTCCTCCAACTACCTCCGCCACTACCACCTCGACCACCGACCCTCTTTCAAAATCCCTCCCCCCTCTGCTTTCTCGACCATCCATCCGCTACCCTCCCAACGCGCATTCACCTCCTCCTTCACCGCGGGTGCGCGGGTTCCCCCAGTCGCTGCCGCAACGGCCACGCTGGGGTACCTCAGAACCCCAGGCTGCAACCTGCCAGGTTGCCCACCTCCGCGAGGTGCCAAGACTCGTGAGAACTCTCACGGAAAAATTCTAGTCGATCGTCGTAATTTGACGACGGCTATATATTCAGAGCGAGCATCCCCAGGGAGATGAAATAGAAACGCGACATGATTTCTACGTGAATATATTCTATATTGTGTCATGACAAATGTCGCTATTCTTTTTCTCAAGATAAAAATAAAATCAGAATAATAAGATTGATTAAAATTTTTTCAAGTTTATATTAAATTAATATTATTATTGACACATTGAATAAATATTAAAAGCAACGTATATAATGCACAACGTGCATTTAGTTCTGCGGGCTTTTAGAATAAATAGAATATTAAAAAAAGAATGTATTAATCATTTATTTATGAACAATAAGATTTGCTAAAATTTTTCTCCTCATATTCCGCTTAATAAACTCTTTTTCTATATATATATTCAGGATTACGTTTAATTTAATTTCTTTGGAGAATCGCCGTGAACGCCGACTTGCCGTTGAAAATCTTAACAGTTTGCTGGGCTCCATTTTGTTTTGCGGTTGGAATGCGCGGTGCGTGCATGAATGAGGCGGTTCTGCGCATCGTCTTGCGGTTGGTTTGTGGTTCTGGGGGTGGCTAGGCCCGATCATTGGCCGCGGGGGTGTCAGGGGTGGTTTTTGGGGTGTGGTGGCACCTTGCGGTTTGCGGGCTGATCTGCCACCAGAAGGGGGCGGCCCTCTTATCGACCTTCCATTGGTTCTCCTTAGGATGGTGAGGAATTGACTTTAGAATGAAAGATTCACTCAACATGCTGATAGTTATAGTTACTGTATATGATTTTATTTTTATTATTGATTATTAAGGGGAAGAAAATCTACATGTAATTATTTTATAATTAAAGTCAGTTAATCGATACATGTAAAGTAACAAAGTTACTTTTCATTTTCATAACACATTTTTGTGTAAAATAGTAAAGAATATAAATGAAAAACATTGAAAAGCATTTTATTCCTCCTTCTCCCGAATAAATCCTGGATGCATATCTAATTAATAATAAATATGAGACTTCAGTGATTCATTTGCCACAATCTCTTGCGTGTATAGAATACAATGATTGGTTCGGTAACACTTAGTACGTATATCGTAGGTCTAACATGAGCAGCAAGTGGATAGAAATTAAACGATCTTTTCAAATTCGTAGGCTTGTATATTACTTGGCTCACTCAGCCAGCAATGAAACAACCCTCGCCTGGGGAAGCTACTCCCGACGTTTAATTACGCGTCCCTCCCTGAAACGACGAAGGCTCCCTTTCATTAAGGCAATAATTTTAATAATTTTTATCTTTCTGTATAATCTGCCTAATTAAAATTACGCTTTGATCGCGCCGCAGTGCCCGCCCCTACTTAATACTGTTCCCCGACGGCATTTTGCACTGTCTGCCGTCTTAATGTATGGTATCATTCAGAGAATTCTTACCTTTCCCCGTGATATCAAATCTGTGAAGTATTATACTGAAATTCAATACGTATTATCATTAACGTCTATGATTACTTTTTGATTATAAATACTTTTTAAACTATAAAGGTTTTTTTATTAAGAAAGATAAAATTGAAAAGGAGAGCAGTAACTTTCCAAAATGAAATGAGAAAGCCATGGAAAGCGAAGAGAGCATCGTATCGAGCTGAGTATCTTTTAGAAGACTACGAGGTTCACGTTATCAGTGCGTGTTCCTTTAACGCTTTCCGTTTCAGCCAACACTTTTGAGAACTTTCCAACCCGCTCGTCCCTTCTCATTCATCTTGCTTTTCTCAGCTCTTTTCGCTAGCTAGCTGTCCGTGCAAAAAGATCCAAAAGGTTGAGAGTTGTTTAGATAGATCCGGAAAAGAGAGAGAGAGATAGAGAGAAAAAGAGATAGAAGAAAGAGAGAGAGAGAGAGAGCGAGAGGAGGAGGAGGAGGAGGAGGAGGAATGGAAGGAAAGGAAAGCGAGAGGAAGGGAAAGAAAGCTAGATCGACTCGCAGCGGAAAAGGAGGCACGTATTCAAATGTTGATGAAATTGACCAGACGCGCTTTGATCTGGCCTCTTCAAATATTCGCCAAGAGATTGGAGTGAACATCTGAAGAGAGCGAGAATTATCTCTAACGGTTGGAAAAAGAGGAAGTTCGATGTGCATGCTTCACTGCGCATGCATTATCCGAATTATTCGCTCACGATCACTGATTATTACGCGCGCAAATTTTTATACCGAATCAAAAGAAATTTTAACATATATATTTTTTAAAATATATTAAAAAAGAATCATTTCCTTACAAAAATCTAATATTGATACATTTAAGACTGAAAGACAGAAAGACAATTAATTATTTATTTTAGGTATTAAAAGCTGTTGCTTAGTACTTTTAGTACTCTAAATAAGTAATTAATTATTATTTATAGCTCCAACTTTACTTTTTTAGTTATTATTGTTCATAATAAATTGGTTAGTATTGGATTTCGGTAAAGATTTCCATAAGTTAATGATTGGTCCATTTAAATTTATTTAACTATGTAAATAGCGAATAAGCTGTATTTCTTTTTATTAAAATAAAGAAATTATTCGTGGACACAAATATATATATATATATATATAGCGAACTATAGGTGCAACGAAGTATTTCCCATCGTAATAAACGAGCCGTCGTTTTTTCGAACAACGAAAGTCGCAGTTTCTACAAGTTTGCACGTGTGTAGCATTTGTTCCTCGTTCGACTGAACGGGCCTCGCATTAGTGTGCTTTATGCGAGGAACGGCTGCCGCGAAACGAAGGTAGGGCATGCACCCTCCGTTGGATTTAATATTTAAAAGCGCATCTGAAATATGTCGATTCTGGCACCATAAACACGAGGGTATCCTGCACTCGCCTCTTAGTCGGAGTGTCTCGCATGATTTATTCGTTGCGTTACTACCTGGACCTATGAGGTTTACCCGAGACGGAATTTGCATTCTCACGTACATTCTCAGTCAGTGAACTATTTAACAGATAGCTTGGCAGACTTTAAAATTATTTCGAGAGTTGCTATGAATTATTCGGACTTACAAATGTAATAATCTTCTTTCCTTTTAATTAAAATTTTCTATAAATAGATTCTCAATTTTTCGATACTTAGTTATGGAAATAATTTTTTATTATCAGCCAATTTACAACCACAAACAAAAAAATCGTTTCTTGTTACTGACACACTGAGCTAACATTCTCATCAGATGTCTAATCAGAGTTCTGTCTAATTAGAAACTCATTCTGCCATATTACGGTTGTGAAGAGCACGTACCCAGAAATTCCTCGGTAGGGTCCAATAAGAACTCCCTCATCTCTTTCGAAAGTTATGCGCAACGTTTGGCCTACCCTACAACACTGTAAATCCTCGCGTAATGTACACACATGAGACGCGACCCACCCTTAGGTGGCATCGTAGCCTTTGCAGCCCTCTCGCACGATGGCACCCTTAAACGCGAATTTGATATTCGTAAATCTGCCGGCCGGTCTCCATAAATCAAAACTACCCTCCCTCGGTCTGGTCCACGGAGAAAGATCCACGTGGTGGCGAGAGAGGAGGAGCAAAGTACCCTCTTGGTAGAGTCTGCAACATCCGCTCGACATCTTTCGTTCTCTTAAAAATTGATTTCTTGCGCGTGCTTTGATGCCGCGCGGAAACCTGGAATTCTTTTAGGCGACTTAGTGTACACTTTATTCGTCGATAAACTTGAGACTCTTATCATTTTAATATTTCAATCATTAGAACGTTACTCAGCAAACAAGCCAAGAATATAAAAGTCAACAAAAAATCTAAATGACTTTATTTTTATTATTGACGTCAAAATTTATAATCAAAAACCATCATTTTTACTTTTATGACATCAAAATAAAGTCATTTTCTCTTGGTGTTTCTCGAGACGCTGATAATCTTTGTCGTCATTTCGACATTAAAAATGACATTAAAAATATCAAAATGACAAATAACGCCAACTTGTTTGCTAGTGCTGTATTTAAGATATTGCTGTTGTTAATCCTTTCATTTTTTTAATTTCGATTAAAATTTTTTTTTGTAATTTTTTTATAATTCATGATATAATTTTCACAATATGTGAATATAACGAATATTACTTTTATGGTTTATATTAAAAAAACATTACATTTGTCAATAGGAATATAAGATAATTAATTTAAATTATTAAATAACGTGGCGTTTAAGTCGAAGCGTATCGTGAAAAGGGGTAAGCGCTGTTTCGGTGGACGGGGGGGAGGTTTTTCGACGAAATACCTCGCGCGATACCGCGCATTCTTGCCGTGGGAGTCACCGCCGCGCCCTTAATTAAAAATCCAACGAACCCCCAAAAATGAGATCCCGCGGTAGCGCGCGAAAGAGAGACGCTCAGAGAGAAAGGGTACTCTCTCCCCGCGAAAGAGAGAAGGAGAAGGGGTGCTAGAGGGCCACGGTTAAGGGTGGGCAGGTTGTACGTCGAGGCAGACCGCATTCTTTCGTTTAATTCCCGCGAATTTATAGGAGCGAGAGACGACAAACCGTGCCGCAATACCGGTTGCGCGGCCTTTTCCGTGTTCCTCCTCGTTGCAGACTCACCCTTAAAAAGTATTGCTATCCCACGTGGCCGTAATTGGATCCGATGCTGTCGTAGGAGAACCATACGCCTTTATTGCGCTCCTCTCTTCGCCCGTATCTCCATTCCTTTTTAACAATCTTTTATTTAACTTTCAGTAGAGATACATTACAATAATTGTGTTATATATACAAGAATTATTCGTGAAAAATTGCTACTACATAAAAGATTGATCGTGCATTCGTATTCAGATACTTCAAGAAATCAATATGTAGTAGTATCGTTGTGAGATAATGTTCGATAATCAAGAGAGAAATCTATACCGCATATCACCGACATCGTTTAGTTTTGAGGGAAACCGAAACCGAGACTCGTGAACGAGGGTAACCGAGCAAGGCGGCCAAGGAGGGAGCCAGCTGAAATAATTAAACCGACGCAAGTTTTTACGACAAGGTGTTCATTACCGTGGGTAATTAAGACGCCCCTTAACTAGACCCGCTAACCACCCCCAGGGGTGGTAAACCAACTTCTCGGTCGGCACTGCGTGGGGGACGTTACCGCCTTGGAGAAAGTGGAAAGTGGCAGGAGACTCGATGGCAGGAGACTCGTCGAGGAAAAGTTTTCCCGTTTTTATAAGCGGCCAGACTATTATCGGCGATTATGTTAACGTCGACTTTCCTGCTGTCGGAACTATGGCGAATTGTTTTAATGAAATGCTCCTTCGTACATTTTTAATCTTCTTGTAGTCAAAGTGAACGATCTTTCATATTAGCATATATTTTTTTTAAAAGCATATATTTTTAACGATTAATTCAATTGAGTTGTTATAAATTAATCACTTAAACTTATTTAAATTTATTTTGTTTTGAAAACCAGACTTTCACAAATTTTCGTTAATGGCTGATATAAGAGCTCAGTGCTCTTTTGAAAGACAAGCAAGCCTCAAGTACGTCGAGTCGGGTATTAGTAAGGATCCAAATATCGGCTAAGTCCTTTCTAAGCTGTACTCTGGCTAGGGAATTAGCTTGGCCCTGCGCCCGCATTAATAAGTGACCGTCCTGGGCAAACAGCTTCAGTGATCCCTTGATTTTAAGGCTAGCAGAATCTTCTATGTTAGTGCTAAACTTTATTTATAGGAGATCGCAATGCTCTTAAAACATTTTGGCATATTTCCTTTTCACCTATTAATT
This sequence comes from Atta cephalotes, assembly GCF_000143395.1. Taxonomy (NCBI): domain Eukaryota; kingdom Metazoa; phylum Arthropoda; class Insecta; order Hymenoptera; family Formicidae; genus Atta; species Atta cephalotes. The sequence goes on along the minus strand of NW_012130129.1, from coordinate 519,950 downwards.
TATCTGCCTATTAATTTATGACAATTTCATTTGATAAATGTGATTATGTACAATTGAAAATATCTATTTATTGAGCACATAAATGAGTATTTAAAAAACTTATATATATATATTTTTTTTATTTACGCTTTTAATAATTTCCATATTAAATCAAAAAAGCATCTATATCGGAGGGCTAATTTTCTACGTGCTTTACATTGGCAAGACTTAATCGGGGAATCGATCCTAATCTTACTCGAGACACTGGAATACTTGTGGGCGAAGGTAAGGCAGTCAGGGTCAACAAATCTTCGACCGGCAAACCTCAGACAGATCTTGATATATATATCGAAAACAGCGGCATGTATCCAGACCTCGCAGACAGAGGATGGAAAGCGCGGGATAGTCGGAGTCTGCTGGGATGTAGGTGGTAGGTACGAGGTAGGACCGTGCGCTTGAGGGGGGCATAACTCATCCCCCGGAGCCAGTGTCGGTGATGTACGGCGGTTGTGGGACAGTCCGGAGGATGAGGTCTATCGGTAGGAGACGATGGCGAGGGCGGATCAGCCCTTAATAAGGCAGAGTGCACGCGAGCCGAGTGCAAAAGAGAAGTGGGCAGAGATGGGATCGAATACTTTCCTAGTTGTAAAAACGCGTGAATCTCAACCCTCGAGCATTATTTGATATCAAAAATTACTCGTAAACTGAATCTCTTGAAATCAAAAGAGATATATTACTTCTTTTTAGATTTTATGTGTCACGAAAGAATAATAACATAAATTATAGACTTGTATCGTAATTAAGAATTATTGCATCGAAATAACATAAAATATCAGTGAAAATATTTTTGTTGATAGAAAGCTAACAAATTTATTGTAGATAATCCTTTTGTAAGTAAATTTTTTTAAATGAGTAAAGAGAATTTTATTTGGTCAAAGTCTCAGTATCTAATAATACATGTAAATTTTTACAATTTCCAGTTCAAACAACTGTGCTTTGATTATTTGTTGATCTTGAAACACAGTCTTAGATTAAAGCTGAAATACATAATATCAAATTAAATTGATAAACAATTTCATTCAATCGTTTACTTATGTCTGAAAAAGTTGGTCTTCCTCTACATATACTGGTTATTACAATTAATATTATTGTATGTCTCGGTCTAATTGGTAACGCTTGCATGAAATTCGGCAGATCCAGATTTAAATCCCTGTTGAGGTGATATTTTTAGCAATAAATTATTTATAGTACCGTAAAAATATTTATTAGCACCAATATTAAATTTCTTTCAATTTAATTTGCAATATTACTTCAGCTTTAGTTTATACTTCAGCTTTAGTTTAAAGATTCTTCAAAATTGACAAATATGTAATCTTCTTTATTTTTTAATTAAATAACACCATTACTATTGTAATCAATGCATTAATATTATGATAATGAATAATTTGTTTGTAATTAGCATATCGTAATAGTTTGATATCATCAGATACTTATTACTTAATATCTGAAGAATGAAGAATAATTTGTTTCTATACATTGCAGTATGAATTGTAAACGTATATAAATACTTTATTGAATTCGTTATCAAATATATTGATACGGTATGCTTGAGAATGAAGCAGACTCTTAAAACAAAATACGCGGTGAATCATGAGTGTGAAATAAACCGGAGCGTAGATACACCTACCAATCGCCGTCGAAGAGGATGAAGGGGAGAGGAAGGTACACCGAAGCATAGAACACAGAAGCACCGACCACCGCCGCCACCACCTCACGAAAGGGGAAATTCCATGTGGCAGAGTTATGGCCCTTGGAGGTGTCGCTGGAGAGCCTGTTTCCAGGCTGGCTCTCGAAGAGCCCTCTCTTTTTTGCATCCAGCGCCCGGTGACAAAAAAAAAGGAGAAAGGGACAGAGGAGAAGAACGGCCGAAGAAGAGGAGAGCGCCCGCACCATCGGCTTCTCCAGTCTCGTTTAAAAGTGATAAATGCGCAGTTGGGAATATGACTGAGAAAAATAACGCCAAGGGGGGCTCGGCAGAAGAGAGCGGGTTGCCAAAGGGGCTGAAGAGAAGCGGGACAGGGAGGGGGGGCTCGCCGATTGGGGCTCGAGAAATCGAAAAACTAATATCCGCCCCCGGAGGCCGTTTGTTTCGTATTGTTTCGGACGCCAGACTCCCAGGCGGTTGTCTTTGGCGTGATTGAGTATCGCCATTCTTCATGAATTTCGCACTTTCTTTTTATTGCATCTCGAGCTTCCCGATGACGACCGATGTAACGAAGAGACGCAGAAGTAACGTGAAGGGAACTGATTGAAGTACTAACAATATGCAGGTCTATGTATAAGATTTTCTAGTTAATGTCAAGCAATTTTTTTAGTATCTATATATTGTAATTGCTTATAATGATTGATTGCAATTTTGATAAGATTAACTGGATAAATGACATCTCTTATTTACAGTGGAAGATGGAATTAATATCCATGTAGTAGGTAATCTGCGAATTATTCCGACAAACATAAGGGATGCTGAAGTTTGGCCCTTTCTACTTAGTTGGTCAACAAACTCAAGGGCACCGCGCTTTAAGGGAGGTTAATACGAATACCCTGAAGGGTGTAAATACGGGACCATCCAATATCTCTGGCTCTCGTAAGCCCCGCCATCCTTAATTATCGTATACCGAGATGAACCGCAATGAAGCCGATTAAGAGGTTTAATATGTGAACAATAGAATATCTCTGTCAATTTTTCAAAAATGATCGGAACAAACAGTAAGAAAAATTTAGGAGAAATTGTCGTGTTTTCTGCTTAAAATTAGCGCAGTACATTTTGAGAAAAGACAGCGCAAAGCAGCAGCGCGGTGCTACGACAGTTTGTTCTGCAAGGCAGGTAATGACCATTTAAATGCATGGAATTAATGTAATGTGGAGGAAATGTTCTCGTCGCGTCTACAGAGGCAGCCACCGTAGTCGAATAAAATTCGCGGCGTCGTACCCTCGTGCCTCGTTTCATCCCTCCGCAGGCCGCGACTGGTCCGATTCGACTAACTAAAAAGTCATTCCAGATTTTAACCGCGAGAGCTTAACCGAAAAAAATAACCTCGGACCATCCAATCAACACTTTCGCAGATTTTTACCGATTGATGTATCCACAAAATGATTGCTATTATATTTTAGGGTGCATGCGATGCGGTTATTTAATGACGACAAATCCTATTTTTTATTCTCATTCGAAATTGGCTGTTATTTAAATTTCTCTAAATCACAGAAAAATCCTTTCTATTGTTCGCTAATCTTTTCTCCCCGCTTCTTGACGACGTGACTTTTTAATATGACGGATTTTTCTCGACTTGATTGGCCAGACTTAGCCGCAATTGTGTGGGGTTGCGCGAAATGAAACGACGGGCGGCGTCTGCGTAACCGAATTTAGCGATTTTTAATTCCCAGGATCGGGTGTTTGGAGCCGATAGAAGGGGCGGCCCACCCTAAATCGCTAATAAGACTTCGCAAACCTCCGTACATCCCACCGACAGGGATTTTCCTATTTGGTTCTCATCCTGAATGCTGCACGCGGCTATCCGATTAATTCAGAGGAATCACGATAAGAGTTATCGCAGGGAGAGTGAATTTTGACAACTCTATTTCGAAACGCTTTCATTCACGTTAATATGTTGCACATTTTTTAAGAGAGGTACATATCTTATATAAGGTTATTTTTCACAAAATTGTATAAAATTTGCTGTTTATTCTTTTTTTTAAGTTCAGTTTGCAATTTTTAGTAATTTTTTAAATTTTGTCACTTTTTTGCGTCAATTTCAAACAAATCTCCGTTGTATAAATGTTCCGAGAAAATTGGTTTACAGCAGCCGTAATTCGCAGCCGCAGCAGCTCGACGCAATTAATTTTCTTGCTGCAGCTGCATCCGTAGACTTTCTACGCTTTAGATACGTTCTTGCTGGAAGAAACAATCTGCTTACTCGGTAGTCGAGTTTCTCGCATGCACATCGTCGATCGATTCCGTTTCTAATTTATACCTCGCAAAATATTGCTCCCAGCTGTCAATTGATTAAATTATGCAATGTGACGTAATTAGAAGCACGAATATGTGTCTTTGTTACAAAGTAAGTTCTCGTTTTGTCTAACGTAAGAAAAAAATTATAAAACATTTTTCAAGTTAATAATTACAAAATTATATATATAATTATATACTAATATTATTTTTTATACACTTTTATCTTCTCGTGACGTAGAAAATTGATTTGTGTAGATCTGCAGATTATATGATGTTTGGCTTTTTGGAAAGATGTGAGAACCGCTGGGTATTGATGCTCGATCAGGCAGCCCCTGGAGGTTTAATTAAATACAACCCCCACTCCCATGTAGCTCGGCTTCTACCGCCTGTAAAACGAGCAATATTTTTCACGAAAACCACCTCAACGGATGAACTCATATCTGGCCTTAGTGTTGAAAGTCAAACACGATGAATAACGTTAAAGAATATATTAAATGTCGTGTGATATTTTCTATTCTAACATCTGAATTACATTTCTTCTTTTCATATCTTCCTTTGACATCTCTTGAATTTAATTATTTATGTATAAATAGTTAAATAATTGATAATTATTTATGTGTAGATGATAATACTAATTCTCGAATATTTGCTATTGAATACTAATGAGAAGTTATCTTCGTTTATTTTTAAGCTGATTATCAGACGTTTATCATTCGTACAAGTATAGCGTGGTCACTACACACACACACACACACACACACACACACACACACACACACACACACACACACACACACACACACACATATATATATATATATATGGAGGAAAGGGCGTTATCCTACATTAGGTTGATCGCGTCAGCGTACGATCCTATCGTACCGATCGGCGCGTGACGTTGGCAGTAATGCTGCTGGGGATATGACAGGCGCGCATGGCACGGGGTGTTGCAACACCCCCCGCGTCAAGAATTCATGCAGGCCCGATGGGGGACCATAATTAACCGAATACCGATACTCACCCGCTTACCCGACTCCATCTGCGACATACGCGACGCATATATAGCCACCAGCGCGTAATTCTACGCACACCTGTCTGTGCGAGAGCATATTATGTGTCATACGCATTTTCTATAAAAAAAAGCAGATCCTTTTGTTAAACTTCCATGTAGCTATAGTTTGATATTTGATGATGCGATAATGGAAGAATATGCAAATAAATAAGATACATGTAGAATTTTGAATAAACTTATTAAATATCATAAGTGTATAAAGATAAAAAAAGAATATCTCTTTATGTAGATTGACATTCTTGTTGGCGAAAGTAATATAATCTTGTAGTGCAGTTTCTATAAAAAGTCTTTAATTTAATCTTGTATTTGTGTGCATTTCGCCTGAAATTAATTAGATTAGAATTTGAAAATCATGAATGAATAGCAGTAACGCTTTTTTGAATATGCACTTTCTTTAAAAAAAAAGAAACAGATTTTTTTTTTTAAAACTTCCATTCAGCTCTAGTTTTATATATTTGATGAGATAACAGAAGAATATTTGCAATTGAATAAGATGTATTTAATAGTTTAGTGACCAAAAACTGTTTTAAATATCATATAAGTGTATAAAGATAAAAATTGCAAAGAATATGTCTTTATATTGGACGTATAGATTAAACATGGATATGTCGTTTTAAGTTGTCAAAGCAGCTTACAATTTTGTCACTATTTACTGTTAACATAATATAATCTCGTAATGTATAATTCGATCTCTTTTCTACATGTATCTCGTCTAAAATTAATTAGATGTTGAAGATGTAGAGTGAATGAATATTAGTGGTAACATCGCCTCGAACCGGTCAGCTGCGATGGTGATGGAATAGCAGGGTAGAAGAAAATCAGACATAGAAGGCCGATTAAAAATTCCGTTTATCCGGTACCGCGGAGGCAGTCGACGCACTCTCTTATCTACATCCGTCGGTGTAACATCTGCGCCAGCTGTGCAAAAAGGAGGCGATGAAGCAAGGAAGGAGGAAGACCTTGCCTAGTGTCTCCGTCATGCTCCTTGCCCACGGAAGGAACGAGGCTGCGTCTCTGTCCACCCCCCTCTACCCCATACGAAACCCCGCTTTTCCTGTGTCGTCTCTACCCTGGTGAGGCAAGGCATCCCCGCTAACCCCTCGCCTACTCGGAGAGAGAGAGAACCCCCGCCCCTTTACGGGTCTGCTGGCGGTGGCGGCGGTGTCGTATCTTGGCCTCCGTGGCGCGCCGCTCTATCGACGTACAGCCACCCTCGGCTCACCTCCTCACCTTCTCCACTCCGTTTCCTATTCTCTCTCTTTCCGACTTGGCCTCACGTTCCCTCGGTCTTCCTCCCACCGCCGCTTTCGCGCTCTCCGTCCTTTTCTGTCTTAGACGTGCTTCCCGCGTCTGTCTATCCGGATTTCTCTCCGACACATTCGCCTCACCGACCTCCGTAACTCGCGATTGCCGAGATAGCGAGAATATAGATGCAGTCGAAGGACTGTCTCGGTTGCTTGCCTCCTACGAAGCCTACGAGGAAGATCAACGCGTTATTGAGATCTGTTGGCGAATTAGGGCTTTCCACGTCTTACCATTTCACTGACATTAGACGCAGATTAGACCGATTATGGCTGATCTGATAATTTAACGAGATAAAAGTCTTGCGAAGAATAACGATTTATTAAGGAATTATGACTTTTGTCGAATGTATTATGAAGTAGAAGCAGAAAAGATTAAATTTATCGCGAATCAGAAATTCATATATCATCGATATGGTGGAATTCGTTGCTTTAATATTGTACAATCTGCAATGTCATTAAGGTTCGTAATTACAGCTTATATCTCATTTTGTGGTATTCAAATTTATCCTCATTATTACCTACTGGAATAAATTGTTGAGAATAACCTATACACAGAAGCTTGTATTAATATTGCCGCAACATTTGTAATGTTAATACAATATTGCTGGAACATTGCAATGTTGTGGCAATATTACTAGAAAGATCTGTGCTATAGGAAGTAACATTTACAATAGATTACAATAACAATAGAAGATTAGGTATGTATTATAGAATTGTCCGAATTTTAGTTAAAGTTATTCCATTCTTCTTAGAAAACATAATAAATCTTTAAGAAATAATTGAACAATTCCTATTGGAATCCATTTATATATGTAGCATTTAAACTAACATATAATATTTGTGAAACATTTATATCGTTAAACGCAAGCAATGTAGGCGATTAAGTTGATGGCGCGACATTTCGTCGAAGAGAGAAACGCGAATCCGCAAAATACTGAAAGATCAGGCTGGTCAGGCCATACTCGCGGTGTACTTGGGGAATACGTGGCCTTAAATCAGGGTTGATATCCTCGAAACAATTCGACCCTCCGAGGATGGTGTCCGGCAGCAGGCACTGGTCCAGGCGGGTAGCACGGAAGAAGATTTAATTAAGCCGGGACCGATTTATCTCTCTGACAGCTAACCCCGTCCTTTCTAGATCCCCTTCTCTTCTTTCTCTCCTCCTTCGAATTTTCGATCTCTCAAACCTCGCGACACTAGATTCTAGACTCGCTGAAAGGGCAAAACCCTTTTGTGTAAACTATAGAGTAGGTGTCCCATCCATTCATTTTTCATCGATACTACTGCATAGTCTCAAAACGATCTTCAAATTGAATCTAATCAATCCTTAATAATTTTATACTCATTAAAGTAGAGAAGATACAAACCTTAGTGAAATTGAGATTTCGCTTTTCTTAAGAACTTTGCTTTTTTTCAGAATATTTCCCCATTTTTATTGCTCTTAATTTGAAAATGGAAAAAAATCATTTGCAAATCAAGGTATATTTATATTTTCTACTGAACATATTTTCTGCTAATTTGAGAAATGTACAATTTATCAAAATTGCAAGACTAAGGTATAAGAACGCAACAGGGGGTGAATGCACTTTGCTCCGAATTATCGACGAGCCTTACGTGCAACCGATGGATGCACTTTGTAACGAGATAAAGACGCGACTTGAGGAAAGAAAGGTGAACGTACTTTGTTGACGACGATCGATGATCTCTACTTGCTGTTAGTTGCACGTATGGTCCTTTGGCTCTCACCTCTCGGTCTTTCTCTTTCTCTTTCCCTCTCTTTCTCTCTCTCTCTCTC
>NW_012130129.1:506986-511774 GCF_000143395.1 Atta cephalotes | reverse complement strand
CTCTCTCTCTCTCTCTCTCTCTCTCTCTCTCTCTCTCTCTCTCTCTCTCTCTCTCTTGCTCTCCCTCGAGGGACTGGTGGCACCCTCCTGCAATTATTAATTAACGCTCCCCTCTCAAGGCATTAACGCGGCTAAGAGCAACCCCTCTTACGTCTCCGCCAACCCGTACGATCTCCTCCAACCCCTTGCCACTGACTCAAAGCACCATGAAGTAACGATACACCTTGGCTAGGGAGACGACTCGACGTAGAAGGAAGGAGGAAGTCGGAGGAGGTCCGACCTGGCGACCTCATCGACTTTGCTCTACAAAGAGAAAGACCCTTGTTATGGGATGAACGTTCGGATACGCACGGCGTGAAAACGACGTTCGATGGAAAGGGTTAACTCGTTCGTGGGAAAAGCCACTATATTTTCCCATCTTCGTTCGCTCGCCTTTTGTCTTTTTAACACGCAAATAATAATTCTTTAAATTGTACGTGTGTATGTATTTATTTATATTGTTGTTAATTATCATCATATGTTAGATGCATATGTTAGATGCATATATAATTGAAGAGAATTAGAAAATTTATTTAATTTTTTCTAATATTTAAAAGAATAATATTATAACGATTAAATAATAAATAAACATGGAAATTGTAAAGCATAAATAAATAATTGTACGATTCTTAACTAATTCGATAATTGCTTTTCATAAAATGGAAGTCGTAACTTAAATTCAACCACCACCTCATAAGTATCAGTTCGTTACTGTAGTTCGATAGAAGGAGACCGGTAAACGGACAAAGGGCGCATGAATCCAGTATAATGCGAATCCTGCGACACAGGACAAGATCCTCGACATGCACACGTAGCCGGAGGGTTCTGGTCCGCGCGAAGCAGGATAAGGATTTATAGTTTAATATCTCGGGCGGCTGGGTCGTCGTCACATTTTCAACCCCCGAGAGAAACTATACACATGAACCGCCACCATCCGCCACCGCCTCCTTTTCTCGGCCTCCCCTTTACGCCACTACTCCGCCACTATTCCGTCCGCGAAGAGCGTGCTAGCTTTCGCTGTAGCTGGTTTTCGCTTTTGTCTCTCTGCTAGTTCGGGCGGCAGGAGATCGCTGGGCAAGGATTCCAAGGAAGATTTGTTTCGGTTTGATGGGGCCGTTTAGACGTGTAGATGCGCTCGTTAGATTGGAAATGCGTGCCCGGGATCGATGTTAAACCCCGTGTAAGAGAAAACGGGAAAGTGGACGGGGGCGGATGAGAGCGAATGGATAAAAAAGGAGGGTGGTAGCGGTTTATTGGAAACCCGGAGCTATAAAGTTTGCGCTAGAACATACAACTGGAAGACGCGTAGAACGCGCTTGCAAAATTATCTAAAAAATTTACTTCTCTCTTGATAGCGGCGAATTTATTAAAACATTTTGTATAATATCCCATTCGATTTTTTTTTCTCGAATATATTATAAAACAGACATGCATTTGACTGCTATATAAGTATTATTCATAATTTCACAACATAGCTGTAATTAATTATTTCGTGTGATGAACTTTAAAACATTTTAAATAACAAATCTGAAAGCAATACTGTTACAGAAATTGTTGTAACGATTAAAACGAAAGAACATCCTGCATTTCCTTCTGGATCTTTTTTAGCTTAAATCTACGGCGCCATGTACCCTTTCATTCCTTCTCTCTTCATTGGCCAAATCTCTTGCAGCACACGCACATCATTAGAGCATTCTCGGACTATCGATACCTAGCCTATGCTGGACGCTAGTGCGTGGGTCGTGTTAAGCGAATAAAAAGCCTATTGCTCTTTTATATAACGACAATGATATAATGATGTCTGATAGCCAGCAGATAATTGAATACAATTTTCCCTCGGTTGTCGCATAACAAATTATATAGGAAAAAAAGATAGATTTACAATTTTTTCGCAATTTAAATAAAATATCTTAATACTGCTTTTAATACTGCTTAAAATATCTTTAATATTGCTTTTAATTTTATAAATTTGCTGAGTTGCAACATTATATCATACTAGTAGAATTTTATTTATTAAATATTATGTAAATGGAAGATTTATTTTATATATATATATAATATATAAAAATATAAAATATAAAACTCTTGTAAATATAAAATTATTTTAGATTATTTTCCTAATTGTGTAAATAATAATAATAAAAAAATATATAACAGATTCTTTATAAAATATTAATTATTACAATACAATAATATTAAAATTAATGATCATATTAATAATAACATTAATATTAATAATAATATTAATACTGTTGTTAATAATATTAATATTAGAAAGCAGTATTTAATATTGGTTTTCAATGTAGGTTTGAATATTTTCTACAGTTTACAAACTTTTCGGATAGGGAATTGGAATATAGGGAGAGATTCGTGACTTTTGTAGAAATAAAGCTTTCGATATGCGTAAGTCTCTTCGCTGCTGTTTTTCACCCTTCATGCGCAAGGTTGAAACATTTAGACGCCGGATGCGAGACGCCTGCCGGTGGCATGAACCCGCCGGAAGTTCCTAAGACTCGCGAGAGTGCTGCAGGTCGCTGGATACGAGCTTCGGTAGGGTGGCCACCTACGGATATTAAAGGAAATGGCGGTATGATTAGTCGAATACGTGCGCTGGTTTCGTTTTAAGCAAGCACGTATTCGAAACTTCCGATTGGTTTTGACACAAGATTTACGCTATTATAGATCGATATATCTATTTCTATATACGAACATTTCTATTGTAATATTATAAGAATGTAATATCATATAATTAAGCAGTTTATTTAATCAGATGAATTTTGAATAAATATAATATAATCAAATAACAACTTTGCATGAATATTATATCTAATGTCATAATGCTTGCAAGTAGATACAGAAGGAGACATATGGCTGAATAGTTGAAAAATCGGCGACATCGTAATTCTGGACATTGTTGGAACCGCAAATGACCAACCAGCTGCGTAACTGCTTGGGTTCTCGTGTTTTTAGGGGTTGTTTGCTTGATTTAGGGGCTGAAGACCGCGTATTCCGTCACGCGACTAACCCTTTCTCGCGCATCAATATAGCTCATTATGCTCACTAACGTGTCTTCTAATCGATTCAAATTTATCTTTTGACATTTTGTATTTAATTGTGCCAATCCAAACTCTTTGAAACTCCGTTGAGATTTTTTAGAATATTCTTGAAAATGTTATCAACTTATAAATTAATAATTTATTATGATAAAGTGCACTGTTTCTACAGAATTATTTTTATCGGTTAGAATTTATGATTCTTGTACGAGAATTTGAGCTCATAAATTTTCACAAATACAATGATTAGATATTCCTGGTCAAAACGGTCTGGAAATCAAGATGTTACAAACGCAATTAAAGTCCGAGTTCTCCGGAGTCCAGAGAACCAGCCGGTTCGTCGTACAAACATCCCGGTTATTTACATACGGGCGCATCTCTCTCTTCCGCGCCCTGGTGCGTTCTCCTGGTTTGTCTTATAATATTAATAAGGGTAGTTTCCGCCCTGGCGTGCCGCGGAATAGGGGCGGGGGAGAGTCTGGCAAGAGCTATGCTTGCAATGTCCGGCAAGGGTGGTATGTTGTAGATAGTCCTCGACGTAGCCCCCTGAGGGATGAAGTCTGGACCTTGTTAGAACGAGAATGCTAATTTATTAGGGAGCACTAGTGGGATGGGAATACCAACTGGAGAGTCCGCGATTTCACGATTTTTCGTCGTGTGTGATTACTTCAATTATAACAAGTTATAACAATTTTTACATACTACTGTAATTGATAAAGATTGTGTTGGGGATTATAGAAACAAATATTATGATATAATGATAGACGATATTTTTATTGAGAAAAAATCAAGTATAGAATAAGATGTGGAGAAGAAAAACTGGAGAAATTTTATTTAATTACCCATATATTGGTAATTAAATGGGTAATATAAAATATATTACCCACGTTAAAAAAAGTTAAAGTAAAATTAATATAAATATTATAAAACGATTATTATGTGTATTGAAAAAACTATTATTATATATAAAATTTATTATTATATATAAAAAAACTATACTTGCAATAAGCGTTATATCTTTTCTGAGATTCGTGTAAAGCAAAAATCTACAAGGTTCAAAGAAAAGTGAAATCCATGATCAATGTCGGTGGGGATAGATATCAGAAGTTATACTTTTAATAAAGAGATTCCTGAGTATCTCTACTGAGAGACGATATCTACTACTATCAGCAGCCTTGGTATTGCCGACACACCAATGTGTTGGTCGGATAGCGTCGACCGGCGGGGATAGGAGGTGGTTGGATGCGCGAGCGCCACACGTGTCTTGAGGGTGGTAATTACGCGGCATCTGCAGCCAGCCCACACTACCCTGCGTCCGCCACCTCCGCCACCACCTCCGACTTGCCCCACAGCCTTAGATGGGATCGGAGGGGGGAGGGGGAGGTGGGGGATTAGTAGGAGGGGGGGAGGGGTAGGGATGAGGCAAAGGGGTGTCGAGGGATGGGTGGCCACAGTATTGATTTTGTCCAAGACAGCCGACGCCGCCGCCGCCGACGCCGCGGCCAACCAGACCCACCTCTGGTGGTACCCACTCGGCTACAACACCGACCCCCACCCCACATTCCACCCCGACTCGTCTCTTACTCCTTCTCCTTCGAGCACCGTCATTCAACCCCTCGCCTCTCTCGTCTTCTCGCGTGCGCTCTCTCTCTCTCTCTCTCTTCATCTACTATCTCAAGTCNTCATTCANCTGATG
>NW_012130129.1:503532-506966 GCF_000143395.1 Atta cephalotes | reverse complement strand
TTTTACCCTTTTACCCTTCCCTTCCCTTCCTTCCGTACCGTACCGTACCTACCTACCTACCCTCCTCCTCTCTCTCTCGTCGTCGTCGTCGTCTCTCTCTCTCTCTCTCTCTCTCTCTCTCTCTCTCTCTCTCTCTCTCTCTCTCCTTCTGTCTTCCTATCCCTTTTCCACTTTGTCTCTCTTCGAATCTACGCTATCCTTTCACCGTTCATGTTCGCAGCGGGCGCTAGATAAGATGCCTCGCAAGCTCCGTGTCTGTGGAACACCCGCTTCGTCGGCCCGTTTTATCGACATCTGCATACAGAATCAAACGAATCGTTCATTCTATCACGAATCATGTTCCAATCATGAAAAACTACATTCGTAATTTTGATAACATACGAGTTTATTTCTAAATATAGAAAATATTGTTAAAAGTCTAGTTCAAATTCTTCTTAATCATCTGCGATTTGCTGCCAATTTAATATAATAATTTTCTAAAATACATATGACGCATACATATATATATAAAATCACACCTTAATTATAATTCCTAATTAAGTTAAATAAGAGAATTCTCAATAGAGATGCATTTTTATTATTTGAGTTAAGTTTCTAACGGAAATCGTTTTTGTATCGAGCGTAGCCAGAAGTTCAAAGTGGAGGCTGTCTTTAGGATTCAAGGCCCCACATCCTTGGCCCGAGTAACGATAGTTCAGAAACTTGACGATGCCTGGGCGACAGGACAGCGTGAGAGCCGCGGCATCTGGCCGGTAGTTAAAATGCATGTAGTCCTCCGACAGTCCCGTATTCAAATACAGGATCAGTCCTTCTTCGACCTTACCCCGTAACTGATCCCGATCTCGATCTCCCCCGCCGGCTGCTTCGGGAGAAGAAGAACTTTCCGTCTTGTCGCATAGGAAGTGAAGGGGATGGAGAGGGCTTCGAGAATTCGCGACGTGCTCCGCGCGACTTGGATTTTCCCACACGAGTTTCTGGCCGATGGTTCGCGAGAACCAAGACGGAATGACCGGCGATCAATCTCTCTCAGAATAATCTATATTCTCTATTCCCCTCTGGCGTTCGCGTCATGATAAAACTTGCACGTTCCTTTGCGTCGCCACAGCGCGAGATTAGCACATTAAAACAGTTGTCGCGACGGGGATTGAAAATATAGGTATCTTTCAGATACGGCACACAGGAAACGAACGAAAGCGTCGAAGGCTGTTTCGCCGGGGCGTTTTTATCGCCAATTCTGACTTTATCCCATCCGGCACAGCCATCCCCGCTTCTTACCATTCGATATTGTATTCATAGCTGGTGCTAAGAGACAGAGATATCGGAGTGATTCACGGCCGTGGAGCCGACGGAATTCATATTAGGAGAAAAATATCCCCTGCCCGATTCACGTGACCACTCTTCTGGGATAAGAATCAACTGGACATTCAGTAAGCTGGTTTGAGTGTGTCATTTGTATATTCTTTTTAAAACATATCGATTAATTGATATAAAAAGTTATTTAATTTTATACAATCTGAGTGAAACTCTTTAAAGATGTATTTTTAATAAAATAAAAAATTATGAAAGATTGTCTATATTGTTTTTGAAAATAATACAAAGTTTGGCAACAATTTAGAATTTGGATAAAAAATTATTTTACTTTTATTTTAAAAGAAGTAGACTTATTTCAAAAAAATGATTAACATAAAGTGAGAAAATTTTCATTTAAATATAAAACAATATTGTTGAATATAAATACTGATCTGTTATTGAACTATTTTATATGTATGTAACATTCATTTTTACACTGACAGTATAAATTGTTAATTTCTTTTTGCAAAAATAATACTTGATCATTTTTAAGCAATTGTATTAGATTATGTCATTCTAAAATTTAATTTAGAACGTAAAAATCTTTAGAAATTTTATTATTGTAACATATTACTTTGTAACATAAAATCGTTATTTTGACAAAAAAGAATTTCTCTTAAAATAAATCGTTCAAGAAAATCTGTGAATGAAAGAAACACTAAGACAGTAATTATAAGCGAATAAAACTTAAATGCTCAATATTTAATCAGTCGGAATTTCCCGTCCTCCGAATCTCGCGAATTCTCGAAATGTTGGTCGCACTCGACTAATGCGCTCGCCAAATAAGCGCACATAGGTTCTACTAAACATAGGTTCCGGTCCAGTCTTGTGTCGTATCGAGAGAGTTGTTACGTGGCAGTTCGCGAAGAGCAAAGAGGATCACGGGGTCGAACAAAAGAGCGAGAGCTGGCGCAGGTCGCTTCGTGGGACCCTCGCATGTATCCAGCTTAGCTGCGACCGCAGTTTAAGGAGCTTTGGCTTTTGTTTAATCCCGAGTGAGTAAAAACGAAAGGAGGTGATCCAGCCGGCCGCTCGGTGCCGCAGTCACTCCTGGGTCTCTCATTCGCGAGAAAATCCCCGCTATTCGCTGGCGCGAAGGCAGTAGGATCAAGCTAGAAGCTGACGGCGTCAGCGGCGGATGAGAAAGAGTTTCTCTAAACTTTGAATGTATATCGAGCTGACAAGCAATGATCTACACTTTTATTGTCGTACATTAAAGCTCGTCATATAAAATGATATAAGCTGCATAAACGTAACATAAAATTGCTGAGTCAACTAATGAGCATATATAAATCTTATATAAATCATTAAATTAATATATATTATGCTGAATGCTTATTAGTTCAGCAGCCTTATGTTGCTCATTTTGTGTGTGATGAGATTGTAACGTTTCAATAATATTATGGTAACATGTTGCAATGTTGCTGCAAGCTTTTTTGTTGTACGGATAGTAGTTTGACTTGCCGTAGCAGTGAGATAATATCAATCTATATCTATGTAATGACACTTATTGAGAAGAAGAACAATAATTACAACGTGCATAATAAAATATTTTTTTTGAAAAAATTAAAATTATACATTATCAGAAATTTTAATTAACTATTTCATGACTATATTTTGCTTCATTTAAAAGTCGAAATATAATTGGCCATTTCAGAATTAAATTGTGATCGTTTCATGGACAATTGTTTGGTGAGCGTTGAGTGCGAACATGATTTTTTTAATCGAACGGAATCAGTATACACGCGAAAAGTTCTCGACTAAGAGTAAGCCGAAAGTTGATTAATCATGGGTCAAAACGCTCGCGGAGGAAGGAGAGGGGGAAATGTGAGCTTTGCTCGATTCTGCCGCGAAATGATGGTTTGCATCGTGTTTTCTCCTCAATTACGTCAATCCACTCACGACCCCCGCGTAACGGAACGACTACTCGAATCGAAGCTCTCCGCTTTGGTCCTTAATCGGTCAAGTGATCGTAGACCCCACCCGATGACCAAAGTCCATGCTAGTCGTGACAGGAAGAAGAAGGGAGGGGTGCAAGCGGGAGAAGTCCGAGCGAGCGCAAGACATAGAGAGAGAAATAAAGA
>NW_012130129.1:496612-503257 GCF_000143395.1 Atta cephalotes | reverse complement strand
AGAGAGAGAGAGAGAGAGAGAGAGAGAGAGAAGGAGAGAAGAAGAGAGAGAGAGAGAAAGAAAGAGAGAGAGAGAAGCCAGGAGAAATGGCTAATTCCGGATATTTATGTGGGGGGTAAAGTAGGGGTTGTTACGGGCCTTGAGATCGCCACTATAACCCTGGAGAGCCAGAAGCGACCAACTGACCAGAAAATTAACCCTGCCGTCGATCCAATGGAGCTAGACCATGAGAAGCGGCCAAATCCTTGGTAACTTTTCGCATAAAATACTTTCGATCTTTTTCTATTTTATCGAACCTCTTTAAATTAGCTTTTGATGATACAAGAAATCTGGCTGATTTTTGCCAAACTGACAAATTTCTTATCGGCAATGTTTGATGTAAAACAGTAATTATATTACTATTAAAATTAATCGTTCGTTCATTTAAATAGAAAAATAATCATTATGTTTACATAATGAGAATTATATCGCGTTACAAAAAAGAGATGTCTTACTTTATTAATCACGGTCGTGCACCGTCGGGCACCGAGAGCCACGTACCAACACAGACGCGTCTGCCAGCATCCCCCAATAAAAGTCAACAAAAGACTAACGATTCATCCAGCTAATGGAAAAGTCCGAAAACAGAAGCGAACTCGCGCCAACTCGCCTCGGATATCCCCGCGCCGCTACCGCTCATAATTAAGCAGACTTTTAGCAGATTACATGTTCGCGATTTCGTACACGCTGGTCCATTCCGCGCGCTGTCGCAACAAATCGTCAAGAATTCTTTTTCGGACGTCGTGTGCTTAGAAGAAGCGCAAGATTGCGACTGTTTTCGAGTATCTTTCCCCTCGCTCCGTGACTTCAGATCTCAACTTCTCAAGAGAATTAGGAAAATTTACGCATTTTCTGTTGCTTGCATCGTACGCAACATCGTTATTTCACGAAACGTTAAGCGACGCCGAGAGAATGTACTAGAGAATGTTTCTATTCTATTGTATAGTGACAGAAAAATATACAAAAACAAACGCAATACGTCTTTGTCAGTCTAGTAGAACCCTTTTGCATCGAGATATTCGTCTCCTTTTTTTATCAAACGATTTCGCGAAGTCTGGATTAGGTGGGCTTAATCTGTTCGACGACTAAGTAAAAAGGAAGGCTGAGTGAAAAAAATCCTTGCACCCTCTTAATCTGTCCTCGAGTTTCTTCTTAAGGCGGGTGTCGTAAGCTTCTTGTCGGCATATTGCGACGATTCGCGGCTATAAAAACTCACGGTGAGTAGGAGCAGAAAACGAAGACGCGCGAGGGAGCGAGAGAAGCGAAAGGGGTTGTCGGCTTGCCCGAGTGACAAATGGTTCGGAATAATACCACCCAGCCGAACGCCCGGCACCCAACATCCAACATCCGGCGCTGGTTCCCGTCAGCCACGGCTTGGAGGAACCATCTCTCCCCCAAGGGGATTCCCGTGACAATATCGTTAAATGCTCGTCTTTGTTTTCGTTTCGAGCCCGATTCGGTACGAACTGTAAAACTGGCACTGATCAACTTATATGTATTTTGTAATATTCTTGTTGACTTGCGATGAATCAAATCTTCTGTGCTCGATCAAGATCAATATTTTGAAAAATAAGATACATAATTGTTCTTTTATATACAGTAAGCAATGTTATGTATGTGTATATGCATATAAAAAAAATATCGATAAAAAAGTCTTAGTGCTTAGTTAAATTTATTATCAATTTTGTTCAAGTTTCTCACATAATTAACTTGTATAAGTCATTTTGAATGTAATATTTTTTTTTCTTTTTTAATTTTGTTGGTCATCCATATAGAAAAGCGGAACTGTGAATCAAATCTATCTGATCCATATCTAGATCCAAATCCAATGGGTTAGGGCAAGAAGAGGGTTTGGCAATCGGAAGGACACAAAGCTACTTTAAATAAAGGAGCGCTCTACCCATTGAACCTATTGTCAACCTTTGACATTGACTGAACGAACGGCAAGTTCGTCGAATCCATCATCTCTATAGAAAACCTTAATTATTTTTTGATGAAAGAAATCTCCTTTCCCCCTTTAGCATGGCTTGCTTTTTTTCTTCCTACGTCTTTTGTCATTATCGTACTTATTTTTTGCAAGTCTCCAATGTCCAAGATGTTCTCAATGATCTCAAGAGTTTTAGAAATAGATCAGGTTTAAAATTTCTCCAATTTCGTCACCATGTTATTTTCATGTTATTTTTACTTAAATTCAATCTGAACGATTTCTTACGATTTCCGAAGTTATTTGAATTTCGTGAAATTACTTGATTGTTATTAATTTGCTTCTTTCAACAATGAATTTATCTATTGATCGAAATGGTACGGACATTGGGGTAACATGATAAAGTCTAGATGAAAGAGAATTTCTTTTTTTCCGGTAGCATTCAAATGTAGCCTCTTCTAAGCATGCACCCCGTGTCTCTTTCATCTTTCTCCGTGAATATGCCTTTCACCCCCCTCGAATCTCGAGAAGCCACGATCCAGGCCGCCAAACAAATGACGCTTGAAACAAACGAAAGACGACGACGACGGCGTTTGTCTTTTGTCCGTGTTGGCACGCACGGAATTCAACCACCCTCCGGTCGCCCGCCTATCATGGGGAAGGCAACAGAAAAATATCGCTGCCGGATTTTTGTCTCGGTTAGCCAAACGTTTCTGCTTAATGGTTCGCACGACGCTTTCGAAGGAATGCCTTAAGCAAACCATGATGGCACACTCCGGTGCGGAAGAATAAATTTCTAGGATGGAGAGGGGAAGATTTTAATTTTGGACACATTGTGTCTCGGTCATTTACGATTATATCAACTTACTTTTTGAATAACAGACTTGTGATTGAAATGACGTAAAAGTGTTTTTAACTTAATAATACATTAATTTAAAATTTTTACATCCTTGAATGAAACTTATATGGGTAGGAAATGATCAAGCCTAGTCAAATCTTTCTTATTGTTAAAATATAAAAGTTGAAATATGTACGGTAAATGAAAAAAGTAAAGAATCAAGTAGAGACCGTTTAGTACCCTATTCTTCTTTCTTTCAATATTTTAATGCCAGTCGGCGTTACGAGTCTTTGTCTTGGATTTGTCCCCTTCCAGCGCATGGTGCAAAGGGGTTTTCACCATCGCCCGAGTTGTACTCGAGGATGAAGCTTTATTTAGCAGATGATATTTACGACTTCCAATCCCGCGAGACCCTCCCAACTTTTATATTGTCTTTGGCAGAGTTACGCTTTTGGCGATGCTGCCACCTCCTTCGCTTCCCCTTTCACCCCCTTCGTCCCCTTGACTCGTTCTGTTCGATTCGTTCGTCTCAACCATTGAAAAGATGTTGCCGACGATTTGGAAAGCGCACCTAAATGGAATTAAGGTCGTTCACGGTTTGCCATAAAGCTCGATTTTGCTGCTGAACATCTAAGTGAATAAAATAGAAGAATTTGTCGACAATATTTAAAGTAAAAATTATTGAGATTTCGGTTACTTCCGTAATTTTTAAGAAATATAGCTACGATGACATCTGATCAACATGTTTTTTCCTGATTGTTATATTATCGTATGTCGCGAATCATTAAATATTTCGTGCGCACGAGAAACAAATACGGATATATCCGCCTTACCGAGCCACCCTTCATTCGAAATATCGTCATCCGGAGCACAGGGAGTCGCAAACACCAGAAGCAAACATAATATGACGAGCGCTTCGGGCTACACGAGGAACAAACCTCTTCTCTTACAATTATTTCTGCGTTGACATCTGATCCGTGGAAGTCGTGATGGACTGATCCTTTGTAAAGCAATCCTCGAGTCAAAACTGATCATTGTAATATATGTACAAAATGCACATTATTGCAGATGAGATTTAAATTTGATGGAACTAATTTGAGAAACTTAACTTTTACAGAATGGGAAAGCAATGGGCTTTGAAACAGTGTCACATTTTGAGAATACAATGAATACAAAGAATATATGAATGCAAAGAATACAATGAATTATAACAAATCTTATTCAAGAAAAAATTGTAAGATTTTAGAAATTCTAAAAATTTGTAAAATAGATCTCACCTTCTAAAGGTTAATAGAATCTCAGGAATTCTGTTTTTATAATCGCATGTTTAAAATTGAATACAACTAACTTTAGCTTGCGAAAGAAATTGTACGTCCGGTCGATCTCATTGCTGGGCTGTCGATAGTAACGCTTCATTTTTCATCCGGCTAACCGAATTTGTCGAACTCGGACCTGCGCCAAGGGTGGGATCTAATTTCAGGGCCATTCCGATGGATACGAGCTTCCACCCTCGCCAACCGATAGTCGTGAACTATCATTTGTTCGAATTACATCGCCATCCCTCCTTGCATCGTCGATCGTTTGTTATTATTAGCTTCAGCGTGCTGCTTGTAATAGTTTTGTTACGTATTTTGTTACTCCCGCAAGACAAAGCGAATCTTATGTTGTAGACAGTTTTGTTTATATATTTGCAATGTTTTTAAAGCACATTTTATATTAATATATGTACTTGCACAATAAAGAGTACTGCTTTAAATTTGCGTAATAAACTTTAATTGGTATTCGTGAATCGAGTTGAGTCGGATTTTTTTCTCAACTATATTCTAACAAATTGTTTATAATTGTTTAGTTATACCATCTGACATTTTAAATTATATAATTTTACATCTTGAATTTAAAAACAAAATTATTTAATAACCTTAACTTCAAACAAAAATACAGTAATTTAAAGTATACTGAATCCGCGAATATACATACCAGTTAAAAAAATTTCGGGGCGAATATTGATTAGAGTTAATTTATTTCAAGATAAGTTAAGTTTAATAATTAATATGCTGAATATTGGAAAGATGATAGCAGCTGTGGTGAATCTAACTGGCCGAACCGCATCAAAAGAATCGACAAAATAATTACATCATGCGGCTGGATATTCCTAATCTTTCTGGCTGAAGCCAGAAAAGCTGAAGCTTTCATCTTCAGGAAGCATGAAGAGACTCTGGTATCTGCTGATAGGGTTCGAGCTTGTCTCGATAGTAAGAGGGTGGCAAGGGGGTTGCGCGCGATGCGATGGAAATTATACATACATAAGAGGAACGGAAGGTGAGAGACTGGTACGTTAAAGAAATTAGAGAGATAATTCCTCGGACGAATACCCAATTTACCCTTTCGTCCGTAGCGAGCGCCCTGGCCTTATTATCTAAAGTGCTCGGCTGGCGAGAGAGGGTAGTGAAAAAATAAAAAAAGAATACCCTCTCCTAACGGAAAAGGCGGAGGGTCGGGCGGGGCCGGTGGCAGCTTGGAAGGACAAAAAGTACTAAAGTACACCTCCAACCTTCTCCTAGCGAGCGTCGCGCTATCCGGAACTCGGAGCGGGATGCCGGTGTGCTGGGAAAACTTTTTTCGGCTCTTATAATTTATTTACGGCTGAGATATTTTTCTCTGAGCTTCAACACTTTCCCCAATGTGGAAAAGGGGTAAACGAGCACCCCTTAAGCGATTCACCTTTCTTATTGTATCCGCGATTGCAACTTTTTTTTTCTTTTCTAATTCTATTAATATGCAAAACTGTATTTATTTTTATCTCTTCTTTCTTGATATGTTGATATTTTATGAACGTTCTTGATTTTGAATGTTCTGTGTAATCTTTTTTTTTTGACGTTACTCGTAAAATAGAAAGCGTAATAATTCTATATTTATATAATATATAACTATATTTATCGTTTATATTTTTTAAAATTATTTAAAAAATTAATCAGAAATTACAAATTTGACATTTTAAATTAGATGACAAATATTTGAAACAAACAATCGATTCATATGTTAAACAATAGTTGTATTTTCTCTGCATTTAAAATAGCTGTCAGAATTGAAAGACACACAGAGCTTTGTTCGTGATCGAAAGAATCAGCCAATCAGTCCGCGAACTGTCCTGAAATGCATTTTCCTATATCCGGCGACTTGCTGGCGGCGGTTTTAGTGTCGCAAATCTGTATACGAACTATGCGCCACGAGAGGACTAGTCTTTGTCGCTATTTTGGGGAATGGACGCAGGGACGACGCGAATACGTTCGATCGATGAATCACTCAGTACACCGTGACGTTGACGCGGAACGTTGGCGCGAGGGAGACGAAGGCCACGAGTTCTATGCCGGAACTGGTCGAAAAGGGGGAACGAGGGGGATGGCTGTTCACGTAGAGGGGTTGGATGCACCCCGTCACATATACATATATATGGTATGGCGGCTCACCGGTTGCGGGTGCAGCCTATGCAGGTGCGGGTGTATTAAAAAGCGGGGGTGGCTGCGGTCGCGTACCAATCACCCAACAGGGACGAGGGGGTGGCGGAGTCATGGAACGAGAGACGGGCTACGGGGATCGGATAGAACGGCAACCGGACGATCGGGGGCAGTCACGGCAGAGAGGGATCATATAGAAACGGTTCGTTGAAAGAGAAAGAGAAAGGGAGAGAGAGAGAGAGAGAGAGAGAGAGACAGACAGAGAGAGGAGGGGGGGAGGGAGGAGAAGAGGAACAGGAGGGAGGGGGCAGAGAGAGAGAGAGAGAGAGAGAGAGAGAGAGAGAGAGAGAGAGAGAGAGAGAGAGAGAGAGAGAGAGAGAGAGAGAGAG